>NW_015172582.1:70793-121018 GCF_001447785.1 Gekko japonicus
CCTCCTCCTCCTCCCCCTCCCGGGCTTGCGGAGCCCGCCCTCTCCTCGCCAGGCACACCCGGCTGCTGCACGTGGGAACCAGGGCCAAACTCTCCCGGCAGGCTGCTCAGTCCCCGCCCCCAGCAAAGTGCGGGGATTAGAAGGTCCGGCATCCTCTGCGGCAGCAGACCCCTGGCGCTGTTTGTCACGCCCTCCCTCCGCCGACAGAGGGGACCAGGAGGAGGAGCTGAGCTGGCTGGACGAGCACAGGCTCTGAGAAAAAAAAAACCTCCGCTTTCAAACCGGGAAGAGGGATGGGTTTTGTTTTTGCAAGCATCACAAGCCCCGGGGGAGGCTGAGATTCCCCCGGAAAATTTCGGAGGTAGCCCCCGCCCCTGCGCCCCCCTGAACTCTACGCCTATGGTAGGCAGGGGATTGGTGGCCATGGGCACTGCAGGAAGTCTTGGGCTCTGGCAGCTGCCCAACCTCAGGGTATGCTGTTACTGTTTCTGGGCTACATAATACTTCCTCTCAGCCCGTGTTCCTGTTGAAATGTACTCTAAATTAAGGATGTGCACTTGGATATAGCTGATCTGAAAATATACCTGGAAAAAACCTTATCGGTGTTTTTCAGATCTATCCAGATCTGGATACACATCAGAGGGTCTATGTCAAATCCAGTCCCAGGTATATCCAGAGCTGGCAGTTCAATGTTTAAAGCTCTCTGAGGCAGCTTGTGTCCCCCCCCCCCCCTTAGCAGGTTTGCCAGGGAACAGGAGGGAGGAGGGAAGGAGGCAGTTGTCACAGGCAAATGGAATTGCACATTAGGCAGAACCAGTATTAGTGTATGGGTTTGTATGTGTCAGTATTTTACAGGTTTGCCTGGCTGTCTCTGGTTCTGTTGGGCTTCTGTCAATTGCCATTGGTTCTGTTGGGATTGTTCTGCCACATTGGCTCGGGGCTTCAGTGGAGAGTTGTTGGTTCTTCTGGGCTTGCAAAAGTGCTCCCCCTGCTTGCTTAAGTTTGCTCTGCTGAGATTCTCTGGTTTTATATTGGTTTGTTGGCCTTGCACTTCCACATTGGCCCTGGGTTCTTCTGGGCTTCTGTGGATTGCCATTGGTTCTTCTGGGCTCATTGGTTCTGTCTGCATGGGAGGCTGTTGCAGCATTCTCACTGTGTTTGTTTTTGGCTTTTACCTGGAGAAAGCATGGAATTTCCTTCCCATTGGAAACAATGGAGGATGGCTAAGAGCACCTTGTTCAGGGGCCCATAGAACTGGACCCTTTGACCCAATATACTTGAAACTTGAGGGAGCTTCAGAGGACAGGCACCACTAGCTGGCCTGCAATTTTTTGCAGTTAGCTTTAAAAGCAGCCCCTCCAGCCCCCTGGAAAGATTTCCCATATGGGATAATGGAGCAGGATAGTATCAGAATCCTGCAGGTTCAGTATTTGGAACCTGACTAAGTGGGAATACTGATATTTTTGGGCTTTCTGATATCTGGATTAAAAAAAATGGGGTGCACATTTCCTAACTTAAGTTTCTTGTAGCTTCAGTAGAGAGAGCTCACAGTTTTCCTTACTTGGTCCAGAGGCTGTCTAAAGCAACAAATAAATAAAGCGCTCTCTCTCTCTCTCGCTCTCTCGCTCTCTCTCTCTCTCTCTCTCTCTCTCTCTCCCTCCCTCCCTCCCTCCCTCCCTCCAAGAACTGACCTTTTCCCCTGCCCACGCCGCTGGAGCTGTGGTCCCTTCCTGTGGGCTCTGGACTGAAGAAGGGTGTGGGGTGCAGAGGCCTCCTCTGTGGGCCAGCAGACTGGGGGTGGGGTGGGGATTTCAGCTGGGGGCTGCTTTCCCAGGGACTGTTTTAAATGCTGAATCAGCACCTGCCATGGAGTATGCAGTTGTCCTGCAGGATTTGAGAAGCCTGTGAAATGGGCAGGCGGTCGCCCTCCGCTCCCTTCTACAGCCCATTGCAACATTAAAAAAAAATGTCCCTTCTTGGAAAAAAGAAAAGAAAAAAGAAATAAAGGTACACATATTTAATAAAGAAGCTTGGGGCCTTCTGAATTTCAGTAGGAAAACAGGATGAATGGAATTGGTTGAATCTCCCCCTTTAAACCATAGCCCCAGTGGCTGCATTCTGTAAAAAGAAAAGAAAATGGGTTGAATGTATTTATTTATTTATTTCACTTTTACACCACCCTCCCTGCCAGGGGTCACATAACTAATTACCAGGATATTTTGCAATCTTAGTAGCAGATTAGGTGGACCATTCAGCTGTCACTTTATATAAGGTATGTTCTTTTATTAAATCATCATCTTGTGGTGGCGTTTTTCCCATCCATGGGCCAAAATAAAGAAACCGGATAATGATTCAGTTATTTGTCATTATACATGTAACACTGAACAAATGCTATGAACATTAAGAGATCTGAAATATTACTTAGCTTTTTACTTTAGAAGATCTTCCTAACAAGGTTTGCTCCTGAAAGGAAACCCTTGTGTTTCCATGGTCTTAATCAACAAAAATTTTAAAATATTTTTTTCATGGATGATGCCTGTTGGCCAGATGGCATGGTTTATACTTCGGCACAATGATTTTGTTTTGCAAACAAAAACTACATAAATTACTGGTTTTATGCTACTGCAAGCCACTTCTATTGTTGACTTACTCGGCAAGAGTGATGAAAATTTAATCAGATACATTATTGGCCCCCAGAGGATTTGACCTTGTAGTGACATAGCCAAGAGTAAAAAAGCTAGGAAGGGATTCATTTGTTTAAAAAAAGGGGGCTTGATGCTTTATGAGCTTCAGCTTCTGTGGGAGTGGCTTGGTTTCAAGCTGTGTAAAATCATGGTGCAGGGACAGTTGGCCTTCACAAACCTCATACACATCCACTCCACAGTCATAAAATCTAAGTGATGACATCATTGATCTAGCTTAGGAGTAAGTAGATTCTGTAAGGAATAATGACTGGTTGCTATGACAATGTGGCTCTTTCCAGCTGCTGATTTCTTGCTTGAACGCAGGGGTTTACGTGCAAGATCCAGGCTCTGCGTGATAAGCTGTGGATCTTCCTGGTTCAGTCTTTTTACGCTGTTCGTCACACAGAGAGCTGGAAGCTGCTGAAGGCAGATGATCAACAGAAAATACAAGCAGGTAGGCAAGCCATTGGGGAGCTTAACGCTTTGCATAACAGGCTCTGCCTTATTAAAGAAATAACGGGAGCAGTAATTAATAATGGCTGGAATGTGTTCTGCTCTCAAAAAAGGAATATTATGTAAGAATTATAAACAAAGATAACCAGCTCGGACAGCTCCAATCATGGAAGCTGAAGGATTGCATGGCCCTTTTGTGTGCATTTATTACTGCAGATATGTGGGAATCACCAAGACTGAAAGGGTGGCTTTTACATTTGTACTGAGATTTAAAATGTTGCAGTAGAATTAATTTTTTTTAAAGCACATGGGCATAGAGGGCTGTTCTGAGGTAATTACTGATCAAATGTATGTATCGAGTGGTGGATTTTAGTTTATGATACATACTATAGAAAGATTTCATTTGCCCAAGTTAAAAAAAAAATGCATGTACTTTGAATAAATTGTGTCTATCGACTTCACAATCAATTTGGTTTTGTGATACTGTGTGTGCTGCAGAAGAGTAATTAAAGAAGCTGCAGAGAAGCTTATAAAAACATAACCAGCACAATTTCAGGTTTAGACAAAAGGGAGGCTTGCTCTGGCCCCTTTGTTTTCAAATGTATGGAATGAAACCTTGCAGATGAAAGATCTGAAAATGGCTTCGGGGCAGTGCTTGAATATTTGTGCTGCAGCCATGCAGTTTTCCAATAAAGGAAACAGGATTACACAGAAGATTATAGCGCTACGCAAAGCTTTTAGGAGTAATAAATGGATACCTACATAATAGGAAAAAATAGGATATTTTTCTTGTTCCTTGGGTGCAAACTGTATAAACAAGATGGTGAAGTGTAAGGTGAAGGCTTTCATTGAGGTTTGCTTATTATTTTCTTAAGTGGTCTTGCTTGCTTTTCTGTGTATCAGTAGCTCAGGGTCATGTCCAAAATGAAGTTGGTTCTGGAGCGTCAGACAATGTGAAAAGGCACTAAGGTCTATTGATGTGACATACTAACTGACAGTGTGCCTGTGAAGTCAGTGTCATTCAATTAGTAAAAAGTTTTTATTTTCATAATTTTGAAGAATGTGTAGCATTCATTGTTGTATTTTAATTGCAGTTCTCAAAGAAATGGAAACTATATGATTGTATATGATTGTATGTATACAGGCAGAGGTGGTACCTGCATCAGTTTTTCATGAGCTTTTAAAGAAGAAATATTTAGTTGTTAAACTTAAGCTTAGGGATTACTGGATACTCCCTTTTTAAAATTCTGGAAATAGGCGAAAACAGAAATTTAGATGTAGAACATCACAATTCTTCTGCCCCCAGGTTAGGAGTATCTTTTGATTCCCAAAGGTGCATTGTTTAATTTTATCAAGATGTTATGTATATAGCAATCTGAAAGAGTACTCCCAAGGTGCCATTTTCTGCCTCTTGGATTTCCTGACAGAACAGAAATGCACCAAGGAACCCAACAGATAAGAACCTTTTGTGTGTGTGTCCATGCAGTTGACCTTCTTTTACATATGTGTATTCATAAAATAACCAGTTCAGCTTAATAATTAACAGATAGAATACCTTCTGTAATTCTTCGCAGCAGGTTTCATACCATTAAAGAATATTTTGATACATGTACATTCCTCTAATATTTGCATCTCTCTAGAGTAGCTTACATAAGCAGGAACACTGCAGAGGCCTCATTACTGTGCCCACATCTGGGAGCATTATCCAAGCAGGCTTTATTTAGAAAGTTGGTATAGGATACACTTCATTGGCTGACTAGAAAAGGCTTCTGTAACTAAAACAGGATTTTGCCCATAAAGATGCTTTTGCTTCTAAGTTAAGCTTTCAGGTCTGCGAATTTTCACACATGTCTTCTATGATGAATGGAAGGAACCTTCTAAGTCACAAATGCCATGTCACATTTGTTATATGCAGTGAACTGTTGTAATGGCTAACAAACTAACTTGCCTATGGTTGATCAGAATGGTAGAATGAGAACTTCTGTTGATCAAAATTATATAAATAACAATAGAAGAGATCCCATTGGAACCCAAATCTTGTCATTCCAACTTTTGTATTTCATACCTATGCTGTCCGTCCCTTCTTGGTAATTTCAGTCTTAAAATGGACCTCCCTTTATTTGGTTAGAGCACTAGCCTAACTGTTGTAAAAAGGATGCTGTCCCTAAGATGGGTTCTTGTCTCCACCCCACCCCGTGTCAGTATTTATTTTCTAAAGAAAAGTATCCTTTTTTTTCTGTACAGCTGCTTTTGATGAAGGTGATGACAGAAGACCTGCCAAAAAGCCGGTGTTCACTAGTTCTCAGGTAAAAAATGCTCTTACAGTTGCAAGCCAATTCAAAGCCCGGTAAGCAGGCCTTCTTCCTGTTGCACTATTTCTTTTCAAAATAGTATCTGCTAATTTGCAACTTGTATCTACTAATGTCCTCCTGGCTAATTCTGCAGCCATTGATGTAATTTTATCTGAGCCAGTGTCCATCTATGGGTTTTTTAATTGCTGTATTTTAGGATTTTTTGTGGAAGGAGAAAGTTTGGTGTGTAGCAAAAGGCTGTGCTGAAACCAGAATGTTTGGAACAGCCAGAATTTGCAAGGATATTCAGAAATCATACGTCTGTGATGGAATCCTTCATAAAAGCTCCTTTTATATGTTTCCAGGCAAATTGTATGCTTCATTTATAATGGAGCTATCCAGTTGACATGAGCCATTGCATGCACAGCTTGATAACTACCACCAACTGAGAGATGCTCTTGTAGGAGATCTGAACACAGTTTGTGTGCATACGCATAAAAGAATGCACCAAGATAATCAAGGCACACTTGACTATCTTAAGGCTAGAACTGTAAATCTCAGGAAACTAAGGTGACCTGAAGCCCAGTAGTTGGCTAACAATATGTGTAAATGACACTAAAAGTAAGTACTAGGAAAATGCTGAACATGACAGGAAGGTGTGTGATAAGTGAGGGCTTGTCTTTCAAGAACCATTGTGAACCATCCTGAGTGTTCTGTTCATAGATACATTATATCCTCCTGTAGCATTCATGTCAGTGAGGGCTGGACCATCCAGTTTCTGGATGGTGGACAGATTTCCACAGACAACCATCTGTGGAAAAAGGAAAGAACACACACAGGCAATAAAACTTGCTATGTGCCCTCAGTGATCAACTCTGTTCCTGTCTGCCTAGTTTTGACTGTTGGTGTGCAGAACTTCATTTTTGGGGTTCTGTTTTTAGTCATACTAGAGTGACAGAATGTTTTTTCTGAACATCAGAAAGGGAGTAATGAAGTATGGTAATGAAGTTATGCTGATCTGAATAAATAGCTAAATGTTCAGAATGAAGAGCAGTGATCTTGCTCCTGTTTTTTTGTTGTTGGGTTTTTTATTTATTTGTTTTGATTTTCTACTGAATGATCATCTTTTTCTTCTCCAGTTAAATAGGTTCAACTCTGATTCATTTGGAATCAAATCTGCTCCTTTGGAAGCAGTCAGAAAAAAAACCTGTTGGGGCAGTTCTTCCACTAATCAGGATAAAATGAAATCTGATGGAATAGGAGCATCTGGACACACATCGACTACCAACAGGAACAGCACTAATAAGGTTTTGAAACATGACGATTTAAAGGGGAAAGATGGTAAAAAAACTGGTTGCAAGATTACAAAAGAGCCCAAACTGGGAGAGAAAATGCCTTCACCAAAGGCTAGAGCTGTTATAAAGCCAAAAACAGAAAATAATGGAAACATTAAGGCTGATGGTTTGCTTACAAAACAAGATTCTGAGCGATCATTGCCTACTAGTGGCCAGAAAAATCCAGGAAGTGGCAAAGCCATGAAAAATCAAGAAATTAAAGCTGCGGGTGCCCGACCAAAAGCACTGCCTGGAAGCTCCAGTGTGCAGATTAAAGCAAAACCTTTGAAAAAGGCCACAGGAAAGGAATCTCCTTCTCTTCTTACGGGTGCAGGAACTCTAAGCAAATCAGACAATTCAAGCACAGATCTACGGATGTCCATTGAACAACTAGATGAACCCAAGGAGGAAAAGTTACCAGATGAAGGCAAAAAGCATTCAGGTAACGACTGGAGACTCATTCCAAGCTAGCCACACAGTTTGTTAACTGTGAAATATTCTAACAACTTTCAGAGACAAGTGGGTGCTTGTTTTCCTAATTCTTTCTTTTTACAAAAATAATACATTTAAATCCTGAAGGATAGATAAGAAACATAAGACGATCTGTGCTGGATCAGACCAGTGGTCCACTATTTCAGCATCCTGTTTCACACAGTGGCCCTGGAGAGCTAGCAGAAGGGCATAGCAGCACAGACGATCCCTGGACTGGAGTGGAAAGAGAATTGTGAGAAAAGTTAAAGTTGACAGGCATATGCTTGGTTCTTGGCCCATTAGGAGAAACATCTGTTTGCAAGTGTTTAATACTTCTGAAGGTATAGTTGGTTAATGATAACAATACTTTCCTTGTACTTCCTTCTTATGTATTGATTTAATTTAATTTAGTTGAATAACTTCAGGGTCACATACAAAAAGAATGGATAATCAGAAGTTCACATTGTTGGAATCCCTTTTGTATACTTTTGGGAAGCACTCAGTTACTCAAGTGAATTTGAATATTCAAGGCTCATATATTCAGAACAGAAAAAATATGGGGGGGGGACAGTACTTTCAGCAGATGCTCTTTATCAAGTCTTTTTTAACTGTCTAATTTTATTTTTATTTCATTGTACAGCTTTGAAAACAAAGTCCACTTTGAAGATGACTAATGGAGCCCCTGCTAAAAAACATGTTAATGAACTTGAGACTAATGTTCCAATAAACAGGTCTGTTGGAAGTCAGGATACTCATATTGCCTAAACTGAGATTTGAGTTGCTTCCTGAAAATACATTTCATGATGCCCAGCATGCTTTAAAGCTGTTTGTTAGTTCAAAATATGTATTCTAGTTTTTGTTGATGTCACCAAAGCTCCACAAACCTCATCATGTTACACTCCCCCAAGTTGTAAGAGGGATTCTTTGTGCTGAGGGTTAGAGAAGTTAAAATGTCCCCCCCCCTTTCTAATTTCTCCAAGTGTGTATTAAGTGTTGTGAAATCAATTCTGACTTATGTTGACCCTAAGAATTAATGACCTCCAAAATGTCCTATTGTTAATAAGCTTGCTCAGTTCTTGCAAACTGAGGCTTCCTTGACTGAGTCAATCCATCCCATGTTGAGTCTTCCTCTTTTCCTGCTGCCTTCAGCTTTTCCTAGCATTATTGTCTTTTTCCAGTGACTCTTGTTTTCTCATAATGTGACCGAAGTACGATAGCCTCAGTTTAGTCATTTTTGCTTCTAGGAAAAGTTGAGGCTTGATTTGTTTGAGAACTCATTTATTTGTCTTTTTCACAGTCCACGTTATCTGTAAAACTCTTCTCCAACACTACGTTCTAAATGAATCAACCTGTCAGCTTTCTTCATTATCCAACTTTCACACCCATATATAGTATTTATTTATTTATTTATTTTATTACATTTTTATCCTGCCCTCCCCGCAAGTGGGCCTATGGTGGCTCATATTTATCGGCAGCATGTGCTGAGTCAGCATAAAACATTTAAAAACAAATTAAGAAGTAGTAGTAGTAGTAGTAATGGGGAATACTGTGGTATGAATTATTTTGATCTTGGTCGCCAGCAACACATCCTTATACTTAAGAACCTTTTCTAGCTGCTTTATGGCTGCCCTTCCTAGTCTCAACCTCCTTCTGATTTCTTGGTTGCACTCTCATTTTTGGTTGATGATGGAGCTGAGGAATAGAAAATCTTGAACAATTTCACCTTCTTCACCGTCAACCATAAAGTTGTGTAACTCCCCACTAGTCACTGCTTTTGACTTCTTGATGTTCAGGTTCTCCATAGTGCAGAGTTGTGATGAACTGCACATTAAAAGTTCGTAAGTGCTGAATAAACGTAATGGACTGTGAAGAGTTAATGCTTCACAGAGCCAGAAAGACTTGGGAACTGAAAAGAACTCAGTTTGAGTTTAGCCCTGACTGTGAAAAATTTTAACTCTGACTGAGGAGAGTTCAGCTCTGGCTGAAAACAATTTAACACTAAGGACTTGAGAGGGTTGGCTAGGAGGAGTGGGTGATCAGTGATTTGTGCCAGGAAAGGGGATAGATCATTTAGTAGAGAGAAGAAATTCCTTGCTCAGTTGATAAGAAAGATAGCTCAAAGATTGGAGTGATCCCTGGAGTGTTCAGAGAAGGACTTTGAGTACCTGGTAGTGTATCCCTGCCTTTTGGAACCTGAAGAGTCAGTTAAACTCAAGAAAGTGAACTGGAGTGTTAGGAAACACTGAAACCAAAGCCTCTCATCTCTAAGATTCTACGACTTCATGAAAAGCTTTAAACTCTCACTTGCTGAAAACATATGAACTGTAGTTTGTGAAAATATTAAGTTACCTCAGAGTTCTTATTAATTTACCTCAGACATTTTACCCCTGATTTCACCTCACCTTTCCCCCTCTACATTGAATAAAATATCTTGTTTATTTTTGAATGTTCTAATGCCTCTTGTGTGCCATTTTCAGAAGTTTAAAGAGGGTGATCTTGTCTCTTACCCCAAATTTCTGGGCTGAGCCAGCATCAGAATATAATACTGTGACAGGGTGGGACGGCCATAAAGCGTCAGAAAAGAAGAAAATAGATAAAGGGGCTGCACAGCCAGAAAGGAAGGAAAAAACAGAGGGAAAACCCTGTGTTTGAGTGAGGGAATTGGACAAGGTTGTCATAAAAGCAAACAAGAGAAGTCAGATTTGGAAAGGGTGAGGGGGTTCATGGTAACTGCAGATAATGATCTGCTAGTAAACTGAGATTTGTTGGTGATGATTTTTATGCTGGTGCTTATATTTAAACTATCATTTGAAACTTCATTTTAAAACTGTAAAAACACAAATCATTCTAAACTCTCAGTAATGCTGAAATAAAATGCAGTCAAAAGTTGAGGTTTGTTTGTTAGCAAAGTGCTGTGTAATACATGGTATCATTATCTTAAGTTTTTTAATGTTTTGTTGCCATGCGTTTCATGTAGAAATGCTAACATATGTAATATACTCATCTTTTAAAATGCAAATAAGAAACATGTTTCTTTTTCAGTGCTATGAAGAAATGTACTGGAAAAGGTAGCAATGAACACATACCACAAGCAGTTTTGAAGAAAAAGAGAAATGAAGTTGTCTGTTCTACCGTTCAGCAAAAGACAAAGAATGCCAATGGTGGTAAAAACCAAGGTAAACTCATTCCGATACAATTTAAGCCATATTGTGAAAGTAATACAGGTTACTTGCAAACCATGGTTTCCAATTTTTCAGTTGTCTCCATTCATCCCTTCTCCCATTTCTGAAGCAAATCCCTCTCACCTTTTCTTACTAAAGTGTTACAGGTACATCAGTGCTAACTGTGGATGTTAACCGAATTGTCTCTTAACCTTATTTTGCAAACTCACTTCAAACTATGGTTTCAAATTCTGTTTAATCAAGGAGCTGTGCTTAGTGTAGTTTCTTCATAATATAATATCTTCCAGAACTTCTAAGCTTTTAAAGGAGATTGTAATGTACTTTGTTGAATCAGACTGCATGAAGTTTAAGGATAACAATTTTATGCAACCCTTGAAACATAGAATCACTGAATATAGCTATAAGAGACCATCCTTGAGGCTGTGTAGAAGAAAGCTTTTCATTTCATTTTCTAGGCTTTACAGTTCAGTTTGTTTGTCAAATCCTGCACTCTACACTTGTTAGAGCAAGTGGATAGAGATAAACTGTACTATTGTAGTATACATTGAAATGTATGACATTAAATACTTAAACTTCAAATGCTGTTTTTTTATTGTTAAGAGAGCCATAGCTTTTGACTGAACATTGGGGGGAAAGGGGGTGTATTTGGATGAGGGGTTCTAGTTGCAAACCCCTAGTCTGCAGTTGCAGACCACTTTTGGGGATGGCTATCATGTCTACCAATTCCATATGATCCCCCCTCGTGTCTCCTACGGGTTTGTACCTAATTGAATCATGTTTCCTAATTGGCTGTCTCTTTCTTTCCAGATAGTCCAGGCTTCTGGTAACTAATGGTGTGGCAATAATTTGTTGAAATAATGGGATTTGAACCTAATCTTTTCTGGCCATATTTCAACTAGGATAATTGTATTCTGACAACTTAAACAAAATTTGTATTGCTCTAGGGAATAAACATGAGTCATTAACAGGGCCAGAATCTTATTAGTTTAGTGGCATCTGGGAAGTCAAGTGATTGATTTGAAAATAAATGGCATTCTAATAATTCACCTTTAGGTCTGGCAAGCTAAAACACCAGGGATTTTAAAAATATGTTTTTATTGCTTGGTTGAAGCTCCTTGGGAGAGTAGAAAAAAGGACATATAAGTAAGTAAACAAAATGGGACCACTAAAAATATTAATTGCAGTATAATAAATACACTCTTATAATACTGGTGGTTTTTTTACTGTGATGCTGACCATGGGCCAGTTTCTGCCAGTGGACATACCTATGTAATACCCAGCATTCACTGATTGTTAATTCATCTCCCTCGGTTGTTGCAAGCCACATAACACTGAACAGTTATAGTTCATTATGCACAATTTTGAGGGCTCCTTATGCCTTTATAATCCCGTCCCTTTTACACATGTGTAAAAATATTGGATTTCTTGTCTATGATTCCTTCTTTGCTAATTAGAATGCATTATAATCTTAGGTTTTTGTTCCTTTAGGACCACAGGGAGATTCACCAAATCCACTGAGACCTGGACTTTCTCCAAAACAAAATGAAGAAAAAAACATGACACAACTTCTGACAAACTCAGAGAAGCAAAGTACGTCAAAGAAAAAATCTAAATCAGCACAAGCTGCATCAGCTAAAGCTACTGCAAAAATAATAGTCACATCAAAAAACCAAACCCCTTCCAAGAAGAATGAAACAGTGAACAATAAAGACCAAAAACAAAAAATGGTTGCTGGACAATCTGTATTAAAACTCCAGTCTTCAAGCCAGAAGCATCCCAGAAGCGAGTCTCCTGTTCTCAAGAGTATTCATGGAGAAGGGCAAAAAAGTTCAGGCCAAAAACTTGAAAACTCTGCCACTTTAGGAGCTCAGCTGCACAATAGTAACAAATCCAGCTCAGGGAAGAAAAATAATAGTGAAACATGTACACTAGAAATAGATAAAAGTGACATACCTGAATTAGAAAAAATGGCTCCCCTTGAAGAGAAACGCTGCAAAGGAACTTTGGACCCCTCTTATGTCACAAAGGGGAATGCATCCATGGAACATGAAAAGGAAGCAAAACATATTTGTAAAAGTGATAAATCTCCAGGCATTAAAAATAGTGAAGAATGTAATGCTATTGAATTGTATTGTGTTGAAGAGCATAAGAAAACTGTGTGTGAAAATGTTAGTGAGAATTCTACCATTTCAGTTTCAAAAGAAGGAATACTACGATGCGAACTGGTTACTGAACCTGTAGCTTGCCACAGTCCTTTGAAACATTCAGGAGAAAATAAGAACCAAGGAAAATCAATTGATTATAGACCTAAAGATACCTTGGAAACTGAAATGGGTGTTAATGATAATCTGACACACAACTTATCTGAAATAGCCAGTGACAGCTCAAATTCTGAATACGATGAAAAGAAGTCTTCTAAAGCCTGTGTAGTAGGGTCCGAAAGTGCTGATGAGTTCTCTGACAAGTCTGCTTTGACCGAATCACAGTCTGCTACAGTAGAATCGGACATTGCTTCAAAATCTTGCCCAGGACATGTCACAGAAAAATGCTCATCGAAAGACACAGATACCACAGAAACACCAGAGAGCCATGAAAATTCAGAAACTCCTTTTACAGATCATTGGAATTTGAGTTCCAATGATCCAAAAGAAAGCCCTGAATCTGACACTGGCAGTGCAACAACATCGTCAGATGATATAAAGCCAAGGTCGGAAGACTATGATGCTGGAGGGTCTCAGGATGACGAAGGATCAAATGAAAGAGGGATTTCAAAATGCAGCACTATGTTATGCCATGATTTTCTTGGAAGAAGCAGCAGTGATACAAGTACACCTGAAGAATTAAAAATCTATGATACTAGTCTAAGAATAGAAGTAAAAATGAAAAAGGAGAACTCTGATCTCTTCCGGGTTATTTCAACAAGTGACGATGAGCTCCCTAGAAGAAAGCCTGAAACATGGTCTCACAAAGACAATGAGAGGAAGAGTGGCTCTAGGGGGAATACTAATTTTGCTACTGCACAGTTTCCTCAAGAAGGAGATCAGGTGTCCTCTTCAGCAGATGAAACAGAAGATGAAAAATCTGAAAACGAAAATGTTGTAGAAAACCTGCTTCCCTCAGAGCTTCCTGTTCAGCAGTTCCATGGAATAGTGAATCTGGCATTTGAAGATGCAGCAGAAAATGATACTGAAGGTCAGGAGTTCTCTGCAACTAAGAACTTTAAACGGTCTGTATTACTTTCAGTAGATGAATGTGAAGAACTGGGATCTGATGATGGTGGTGAAGCCCACATTTCTCTCCAGCGGTCTGTGGATGCTGGAACACCCTCTGATGTGTTTGATGGTGTTTCCCATGATCATCAAGGGAAAACATATTATTCAAGATATTCATTAGAAATAGAGGATGGATTTCTGGAGTGTAGGGAACACGATAAAGGAAGGTTGGACAAAGATGAGAGTTCTTCTGTAGATCTTCAAGACAGTAAGCTGAAAGTAAAAGATAACCTGAGTACTTCAGCTGCAGAACAAAAGTATTCAGAGAAAGTAGGAAATAGCTGTCCTTCCACCGAAGATAGAAATGAAAATGGCAAGAATGAAGAGAACAATGAACTTCAGTGCACTAAACTTTTAGACAGTGACACAAAATCTCAAGAAAGACCCTGTCACTTGGATCTTCATCAAAGAGATAATACTGAGTTACAAAAGAACAGCTCCACAAAACCTATAGATCTCTGTAAGAATCAGTCACTGACAAAGGAAGGTCACATGAAAGAAAGTGAGCCAGCATCAACTGAATACGCTAACACTGCTTTATCTGCAGGTAACGTACAGAAATAAAAAAGCATTATGTCCCTCAAGATATTAAGTATTAGTGGAATCTTAACATATATAGCTAGGGTTGAAGCCTAGTAAATGTATAAATTTTATCCAAATAATTATAGAATGAAATGCTAGCGTTTCATATATGTATAAAGTTACCTAGCATATTCTAGGGGTATGTCCAACAGGCAGTAGGGACTATTTATCTTGGACAAAACTAAGTGTGGGGTGCATTTCCCTGTTTTCAAGTTTTTTTGTCCCAATAGGACGTTGGCAATATCACCTGTTAGTGTAAGGATGGATAGACATTTTGTTCAACAGCCAGTATGGTTCGTATATATGAAAGTGGGATGTGCAATAAGTGCATTAATATTAAATTAAAAGTGCTCTGCAATGTTTACCTTAAGAGCTATATTCATTATTGTTGCAGTTTGTTTCTGTTTTGCACAGAACTGCAGACTTGTCCTTCTGCTGATTGAATTCAGTGGGACTTTGACCGGTGGCTTCAGTGGGAGCTGGTCTGCACCCTGAGACACTTTCTAAAATTATTGTAGTTCTAAATTTTCCCAGTAAAAAGTTCTTTTTAAAAAAAAAAAAAAAAAAAGTGGGGTTTAAACTTTATATATATATATATATTTAAACTTATGCTTGCTTCACATGGTTAGCTAACTTCTTGTCTAGTTGTTTTGTGTCTACATTAAAACAGGAATTCAACATGGTACCCCCCCACCCCTAGAACTAAATGCAGTAGCAGAATCTTTCAAACCTCTCTGTATTCAAGAATTATGAAAGAGTGATTTGTGTTCAGAAGAACCATGCAAACTGATGACTTTTCAAGTTGTAACTCTTTTTGTTTGCTTGTCCTTGCTTGCAGCTGCCCTTTGCATGTGCAATATTTTAAATATAAGCCTTTGAATAAACCATTTTGTTTTTCCTCACCTGAAGCTGACTTGGCTTAAGTCACTGTTTTAGTGATCATGTCCTTTTGTTTTTTTCCCTTCCCCACTCTGCTCCTTCCTATTTTATGTTACAGTTTTAGTGATTTAGAAATCCATGTGCATTAAATGTTGGTTTACATAACTTGTCATTTTCTGTATCAGAAATTTTTTCTAAGTATGGAGGTTTATTGTCAATTGCCAGTGGTGATTGCTGCTTTTACTTAATTTATAAGCCGTACTTTGTTTCATTTATTTTTTTAAATACATATAAAACAAAAAGAATGGCTTGGGGTTTTGTGAACTTTGTATACAGTTATCTTTTCCTCTTACCTCTTACCTGGTTGGATTGATCTTGCTGCACTGAGTTAAGTATGCTGTACAAAAGCCCTGTGGAAGGGGAAAAAACTGTGCAATTTTTACAATGTGTAGTATTATGAATTATTTCAGGAGACATAGATGATTGTGACAGATTGACACAAACCTGCATGTATGAGCATCGGCCTCCAAAAACCCTTTCTCCAATATATGAGATGGATGTTGGAGAAGCTTTTGAGCAGAGGATGGAGTCGGAAGTGAACATTCTAGATGTGGATTTTGAAGATCAGCAGTTTGCAGAACAGGACTGGACTCTTCTCAGGCAATTGTTATCTGATCAGGAGTCAAACTTGGACATCAAAAACTCTGTTCCCGAAGACCTTAACTTAGCACAATATCTCATCAACCAGACGCTATTTCTGGCACGAGACAGTTCACAGCCTCAGGGTAAAGCACAGATTGACACTTTCAGTAGGTGGACTGAACTGATATCTCCACTGGATGATTCTTCAGCAAGTATCACAGTGGCAAGTTTTTCCTCTGAAGATTGTTCTTCCCCTCAAGGGGAATGGACAATTCTTGAACTAGAAACCCATCACTGAAGTGATTAATTGTTTGAGACAGGACTTCTCCCATCCTCCTCCTTCTCCCTATACCTCTGTAGATTAATATTTGATGCAATATTTCCATACAATAATAAATACTGCATCAGTCCAGAATAGTCAGTCCTTGATACTGAAACAATCTTTTCATGAAGTGACCCATTTCTAACTAAGATTTAATTGCAGGTAAAATAAACTTTTGGGAATTTGTGGATGTTTTCTAAAAAGTATTTTTGAGCATGTCTTTTCTTTAGATTCCTTAGGAAAATTAGATGACCTAAGGGGGAAAAAAGGCTTGGTTTAATCTTACTCTTGTCATTTGCCATTTGCTCTTTTCCTGGATGCTCAAGAAATTAAAATATGAATGCAGAATTAATAGTGCTACCCATTTTTCTTCATTGCTGTCCATATAGTGACTTGGGGACTTCTTCCAAGATAAAAGATTCACAGTGGTTGTGTCAAAGATGTGTGCCAACAGTATTTAAAATATTAGAAATGTGTTTGCGTTTGCTGAAGAGGTTTTGATGCAACTGTTTTTGAACTTATTTATAAAGAGCAGCATGTTTGGTTTGCTTTCTCCAGATTGATTTTGTATCTTTTTTTGACAAATTTCAATAAATTTCTAAATTTGTTTATTTAAATCTACGACTGCACAGATATTGCTGGAAGGGATACATACTGTCTCTTTTGTAGGAAGAAATAAATTATTATAGTGCTGCTAAATTTAAAAATATTTTGTGAATGATTAATCAGAAAGCTTATACAGTGTTTGACTGGGTTTTTTAAGGTGGAGGTAACAGCTTGGCAGAGCTGTTGCATTGGTCTTCTCCACCAATAGCCATCTCAACTTGAGGACTGTGGACATATCCTGCTTTTTAAGAGTGTATTTGGGCAACACTTTCCACCCAGTAGGGTAGTTCCATTTCTGAAGGGTGGGATTTATAGTGTTTGAATGCCATGGCCTCTTTTGCTATTGCACAGCAGTGTCTCACTCAGCTAGTTATCTCAGGGTGGTGAGGGTCTGGCTAGGGGTGTAGGTGCAGTGTGAAATGATTGAACTTTTAAGGGATAAAGATTCCCTACAATGAAAGCACATCCATGCAGGAAAGTGTGCTGCTATTTGTAGATTGTCGCATTTGATAATCATGCATGTAGCATTTCACACAGTGACATATGGATGTGTGTATGCTTTTTCCGCACCCCCAAAAATGTATTATGCTTGCAACAAAGTCACTTTAACATGACAACAAGGGTTTATCCTCTTAATGTGAATCCTATTTCTTCAGGACAAAGTTAAGAGGGGAACACATTCAAAGGGAAGTTTTCCCTACTAATCCCACTGAAGAAAGAAGTTGACAACAATCTTGGATTTCCTATAATTGTTCAAAGAAAGATGTGTTACTACAACTTACTCCTCTCTGTCTTTGTTAGTACAACTGCCCTAAAACCACACCTTTTAAAGGATTCAAGATGGTGTCATTCTTACCGCCCTGTTTGTAAGAGATACGTACAGATAATAGTGACTCATAGTGGTATTCCACTTTCTTTAGTAATAATACTGGACTTCAAAACCACAGGGGACTGACGCACATTGTGAATGTGTCTACGGAGAGTTGGGTGCAGGTCACTCAGCAAGACTCCAGGGCAGAGTGGGGATTCAAACCTGGGTACGCCAGATCCTAGTCTGATACTTTAACCACTGTACCACACTGGCTCTCAGTCTTGAGGCTGATCAGTCAGTGAACAATTTAAGATGAGGTATGCTGGGTCTAGATTGGAGAAATCCAAATGTCTGGTCAACTACAAAGTTTACTTGGTACGTTTAGGATTGTAGCCATATTGACTTCCTGAAGAACACTAGCTAGGGAGTAAGCCCCATTGAATAGACTTGCTCTCAACATTTTAGCCAAACCTAGGCCTAGTTCTCAGAGGCAATAAATCTGTTTCTAGAAACCATATCAGGAATATGCTGTTCACATTATTAAATAATCCCCCATACAAAAAAAAATTCCATTAAAAATCAGCTGTCATGGTGAAGGGTTCTAGTGTTGCTACTTTGAAATATTATGTCAGAATGTGTATGATTTCTTGTTCCCATGAGGGGGACTATTCAGTTGTGTGAGATTGTTGCAGAATAAAATGGGACCATCAAGATCTACCTTTTTAGTAAAGTAGACCCTACTTATTTTGTGTATAGTGATTTTTTTTGTTCTGTGCAATGACAGCTTTAAATATGAAATAAAGGAAAGAAGCATGTTAGCTGTTTTCTTTAATCCTTCTGTATTTGCAAGAAATGCTTTACTCCTCCAGTATCAGACACCATTAAGTTGTTGGGTGTGTGACAGAAATCCAAAGAACTCTGTGTGACTCAAATTTAATGTAAAAATGTCACATTCTGAGACTAATACAGAGTACAACTAGATGGCCTCAGGCAAAAAAAAAGCAGTGTCTTAACTCCAGTGCACAAGCACTACAAGCAGGGCTGTGGCTCACCCAACATGGCCGGTTTGCAGCATGGGCTTAGGAGGGGTCGGGAAGAGGCCTTCCTGCTCTTGGGCAAACGGCGAAAGGCAGGAGCCTCAGGCAACTGTGCTGGCCAGCCTACGTCATCCATGCACCAGCTGGGGAAGTGCAGGAAGTTTTGGTGGCCTCTACGCAAGGGTGATGTAGAGCCTGCCCAGATCTATTTAAAGTGCGTTGCTCAGAGGCTCCAGCAGCACAGTTTTTGCATGTAGCCCCACCTACCCTCCCTGGGATTTTGGGTTTCTGTGTGTGTATACTTTAACTCTCACAGTTGAGTGGTTTTGCACATCTGGGTGGATCCTTTGAGGGGAGAAGGGCGTGTCTGCCTCCCCCCTTTGGGGGCTCCCATATGGGGTTTGGGGTGGGGGTGTTAAGCCACCACATGGTATGCCAGGTTGGGGCCTGTGCCCAGGCTCATCCCCAGTGTCAAATGGTACCACTCTGTGGCAGCTGCCCTTGTAATATCAATATTTGTCAATCCTGGGTTTTCCCCAGCAGATGGGCTGTGGGACAGTTTTTACTGAGGAGCAGACAGGTCACTCGATTCGCCAGGATCTGCCCCCATGCTTTGCCAGTGTTCCTTCGTCTGTAATCAATAAAAGTTGTGGCTTGTTTTTTATTCCAAAATATTGTGGTTGTGTGGTGGTGTTCTCCATAAGATCTCTCCTTAATAAGCCCTGGGCCTGCAATATGGGGATACTACAAGATAAATTATTGTAACATAATTTGCAGACTTGGTGCAGTGATGTCTGAAAATAATCTGAGAGTCACTTTGTTTGCTCTGAAACGCTACATAAGAGTTTGTGTTCCTTGAAAGGAGAACAGGGCACAGATTACACAGATAACAATAAGATAGTGATGTGATCACAGAATATCAGATTAGGAGCAGTGAGAGGTAGGGATCAAATATCTACTCTGCCAAGAAACTCTTACAGTAGCTGGGCTATTCAGTGTTTCTCAGCCTAATTCAATGTTTCTCAAACTGTGGGTCAGGACTCAAAAGTAGGTCGCAAAGCCTTTGAAAGCAGGTTGCGGGCCAGCCCTCTCAAATGGCTGCCTCTGCCTTTCCATTGCTCTCCTTTGTGTTTTAGAAACCAAGATCTGATCCAGCAAAAAGTATCTTCCATGTCATACATTAGTTAGTATTTTTGCTTCACTGCATATACATGTGGAAAGTCAGTAGTTCAGCAGTTCGAGACCCGGGTTGCCGCATGACGGAGTGAGCTCCCGTCTCTAGTTCCAGCTCCTGCCAACCTAGCAGTTCGAAAGCTAGAAATTGCAAGTAGATAAATAGGTACCACTTCGGTGGGAAGGTAACAGCGTTCCGTGCACCTTGGTGTTTAGTCACGCCGGCCACATGACCACGGAAACGTCTTCGGACAGTGCTGGCTCTTCGGCTTTGAAACGGAGATGAGCACTGCAACCCTAGAGTCGGATTTGACTGGCTTTCGAGCAAGGGAACCTTTACCTTTTTTATATACATGTTGATCATGTAGAAAGTGTCCTAATGATTAGTAGAATGAGTTTCTTAGAATCTTAGGGAGGGATTAGAGGGAGTGATGGAGAAGGAGAGAGTGGACAAAGGATGGGATGGGATCTCCATGTACAAAGGCTGTCTAAGTCAGAATGTCACTTGCTCGGTTGGGATTCATAGTAGGGGCAGCTGCGTCCTATGTGCAATGTTTGTTATTTTCTCAAAAACGTGTGGATAGCTACTGTAGAGAATTGATTGCTGAACTAGATGGGTGCCAAGGTCGTATTTGGCCTAGGGCAAACAAAAAACCTTGGGCCAGCCCTGGCTCAATACCAAGTAAATTTGGACTTGTCTGTCCCCATACCAAGAAGGCTGGAAACCACTGACCAAGTCTACTTTAGCCCTGATTTAAATATGATGTTGGTAAGGCAAAAGAGCATCTCCATGTAACTTTGTATGGGCTTAGCATCTTGTTGAACCATGCTGAGGTGATTGCAAACCATCTATGCATGTACAATTGGCATGCCAGAGTCCATGAGGATGTTATGCTGCCATGCTAACTAAACATATATAACTACTTCACAAGAATTCAGGAACAGATTGGGTGAGGCACTGAGCCTGTACAAAATCACACTGGGAAGCTCTTTACCTTGCCAGTACCACATCTAAATCCAGAAGCGGGGACAAAATATGTGGAATTGGATCACGTACACTGCACTGATCTCCTTGGAGGAAAGGCAGGATAAAAATCAAATAAACCATGGATTCCAACCTATGATTTATTTAAAAATATTAACTACACTTCTGAAAGATTTGTCTGCAAAGAGGAGAGGAAATTCCTAAGTCTCTACTTGCAACTCTTCTTGTACTGTAATGTATTTCAATGGAGCCCATGCAAGTCAATTGCCATTCCTGGCTCCCATTATTTCCAATGGGCCTTCAAGTGTTTCCCATTGTTTCCAATGGGCAATCCTGTCCTTCCTTTTAGTACATCCCCAGCCAAGGGCAGATGACAGCCCCCAGCAGGATGCCACCAGCCCACCCCCTGCCCAGGCACCCCACCCCAGCAAACAGAAAAGCCAGGAGAAAGAATCAGAACAGAGAGAGATCTTGGAGTTGTAGTGGATAACTCACTGAAAATGTCGAGACAGTGTGTGACTGCAATAAAGAAGGCCAATGCTATGCTGGGGATTATTAGGAAGGGTATTGAAAACAGATCAGCCAATATCATAATGCCCCTATATAAATCAATGGTGAGACCTCATTTGGAATACTGTGTGCAGTTCTGGGCACCACACCTTAAAAAGGATATTATAGCTTTGGAAAAAGTGCAGAAAAGGGCAACTCGAATGATAAAAGGGTTGGAACACTTTAGCAGGCACTCCCTTCTGGAGGCTGGTGCTGTTCATTGCGGTCAGCCACCTCGGAGAAGGGGAGTCGCAGGGCGCAGCCAGTTTGGTGTAGTGGTTAAGTGTGCGGACTCTAATCTGGGAGAACCGGGTTTGAGTCCCCACTCCTCCACTTGCACCTGCTGATGTGACCTTGGGTGAGTCACAAGCTCTGGCACAGCTGTCCTTGAAAAAGAGCTGTTTGTGTCAGAGTTCTCTCAGCCCCACCCACCTCACAGGGTGTCTGTTGTGGGGAGGGGAAGGGAGAGGAGTTTGTAAGCCGCTCTGAGACTCCAAGTGAAGGGCGGGGTATAAATCCAATCTCTTCTTCTCTTCTTCTTCTTCTTCTTCTTCTTCTCTTCCTCTGCTGACTCTACGTCTGCCTTGCATGGCCCCCACCCTCCATTCAAACTGCCCAATCGGGGGCTGCCCGGGCAGCTGGGGTGACGGCGCACATGCCCACAGAGAGGGCGCTTAGTGCCACCTTTGGTACGCGGGCCATAGGTTCGCCACCACTGGACTAGGGGAAATTCCTAGAGAATCGCTATAGTGATGGTCCCCTTAGGCGAAAGGCATGCGCTGTAGTTTAGTTTCAGTTTCCCCTGTTGGCTGTTACTTTTGTGTTTCTAGCAGAGGCCCGGAAAGGCCCTGCTTTGTTCTAATAAACCTGCATTTGTTCTGGCAGGGTATACTTCTGGAATTATTACAGCTGTAATCCCCAAGACTAGGAGCAGATACACATGCATAGAACTGGAGTTTATAAAATTACAACTGAAGCCTTAAATGTCAGAAACTATTTGGAAAAAGGCTGCATTTCTAGCTCACATACAGAACTATAAAGGACTTCAAGTCTACAATTATGCATAATATGAGTGATAGATTTGTGTCCTTTTACCAGAGTATACATTGTCATGCTGTTTCTTTGTGTTTTGTGTAAAAACAGGAATTTTAGGGGCTTAGAGAATGTAAAATAATAGTAGGCAAAGGAATTTGTCATGCTTTCCTAGGCTTCCAAACAAACTCTGCTTTCAGATCTCAGGCTTTAAAATCTGGAAAATTTTATATAGCTATAATATGCTTTCTATATTAGGGAAGGCTTGCCTGTATGTCCCGAGAGATTTCATCTTGTTTGCATGGCTGGCTTTTCCCCGCTGTATCCAATACCATGTAATTTATTAGTGTTGTTCGCATTGATTTTTTTAAAGCTTTGGATTGACAGTGTTTTCTAACAAACAGTATAACATTAACAAGCACCATTTTATGACTACAATCTACTGTAACCTTAATCAATTCCCCCACCTCCCAGTGTATATTGATTACTGGGAAGCACCCCTCAATATACTTTGTCTGGTCTAAGGCATTGACTTTAGGTGAGTTTCTCTTTATTTGTGGCTTATCTGGTGATTTTGACTACCAGCTAATACTCTAAACACAAGTAGTTGTTACTTCAAGACACTTTATACAGTTTGTTATGGGTAAAATTATGCCCTACATCTAGGGTTACCAGCTCCAGGTTGGAAAATACCTGGAGATCTGGGGGTGGAGCCAGGCAAGAGAAATGGGAGGCATCTCAACAGGGTACAATGCCATGGAGTCCATTCTCCAAAGAAGTCATTTTCTCCAGGGGAACTAATCTCTGTTGCCTGGAGGTCAATTGTGATTCCGGGAGAACTCCAGGCCCCACCTGGAGGCTGGCAACACTACATCTATCTACTGGATTTTGTAATCTCAGGGGACAGTGGGAACTGTGGCTCTGTGTGGAGGATTAGGACTGTTCACAAAAGGGTCAGTCAAAAAACTGACAACTGTGAGACAAGTTACAACCACAGGCATTCTTTTGTCTGCTTGAAGCATTCAGCTTTACCATCTCTCTCCCTGAGAAGAAGAACCAAATTGTCACATGTTTTCATGTAGATAGATTTAAAGGTAGTAGAAATGCTGTTAAGAAGGTCAAACAACTAAAAAGGCCTGTTTGGGCCTCACTAGCAGGTCACTGTGACAGACATACTGAGCTGCTTTGGCCATGCTACTACCAGAAGAAGCTGGCAAGGGCCTTCAAAAGGGGGGAGGGGCTCAGGGCTCCAGAGCCTTCCCTCATTGGTATCTCTTTTTCTGTGTAGCACACTGCTAAATCAAGTGATGCTGAGTCAGTCAAGAGCCTTTGACTCTCAAGACGCTCAAAAACGGTCTGGCAGTAAGTAGGTTGCAGAGACCTAAATGCTTTTGCTTCCCTCTTCCTCCTTCAGATGCCTTAATTACAAAATCTGCATACTCAAGATCACACTTGTACTCCTTTTTAATTAATCTGGAATTAATTACAAAACTATACCTGATTTATTCACAGTCACTAGTGCTGATTAGAATTCCCACCTCATCCATGTATAATATATTGAGCGGCTGAAGAAAGGGGGGAGCCCACCCTTATTTTCACTCTTTTAATAAGGTGTCTCCTTTTTTCTGACAGAGCTCTGTGACTAATTGTGTCTCAGTTCAGGGGGAAATGTACTTGCTGAATTCCTGAGCATCAGGCTATTCTGATTATTTTTTAAATTATGGTTTTATCCTGCTCTTACTAAGCAGCTTAGGATAGACAAAGTATATCCTCTTGTTTTGTCTGCACAACAGCCTAGTGAAATAGGCAATGCAAGAGCTTCATGATCAGCACTCCTAAATTCATTAATATTATTTAGAAGTTATGCAAGAGGAAGACAGAGTATCTGTGGATTGGGGCTGAAGTGCTGAGGCAGGAGTGTTTCTTTACTCCCCCCCCCCCCCCATTTCCTGGATAGAAATCATCCTCAGGCTGTGGCCCTAATCTAAGAATCACCCCCATGCCACACTTGAAATGACAGCTGGGAAACTGGATTACAGACCTCATTCAGCTGTGCACAAATTTGACAGGCCAAGTTTCCAGGCTGAGTGTAGACTGGATATTTGGTTGCCTCAAGTGAAGGGTGAAGAAGGCAGGAAAAGGGCAGGGCCGAAGTGAGCCCAAGAATTGCCTGTTCTTGCTTTTGTATATATAGTCCTTAAGAAGTTAAAGACTTCATGAAGAGGTAGGGGGCATCAAATGGTTCCTAGGTAGACTAGAGAAGAAGAAATGGTTTTTACATCCCAATTTTCTCTACCCTAAGGAGTCCCAAAGTGGCTTACAATCGCATTCCCTTCCCCTTCCCACAACAAGCACCTTGTGAGGTAAGTTGGGCTGAGAGAGTTTTGAGAGAACTATGACTGACCCATGGTCACCCAGCAGGCTTCCTGTGGAGGAAAGGGGAATCAAACCCAGTTCTCCAGATTAAAGTCCACTGCTCTTAACCACTGCAGTACGGCAAAGATTGGTGATTTAAAGCCATTGCGATACCTTTTATTGAGACCAACCAAGATAACGTGGTGTACAAGTATTGTCAAGTTCTCTGGAACTCTTTGTTAGGGAGTATGGTTGTGTTTTTTTTACTGTATGGGGGGACGATGATAACATTTTAGGCCAGGGTTTTTTTGGGGCAGGAACGCACAGGAACGGAGTTCTGGCTGGCTTCAGAGTTGGCCACGCCCACTACAGCCAAAACCTCTGCGTGTGTGGCTACGGAGAGTGACCCCCCCGGCGACACCAAGGCAGGCAGGCCAGGGGGGACCTGGAAGGATCGGGGAGGCATTTAAATGCCTCCCCCCGCCTGTCCAGGGGGCGGCTTGCATGGGCTCCCCGCAGCCATGGGGCACCTGGGCAAGCCAAGGGAAGGCAGGGGGAGTGGTCTAATATGCTAATGAGCTGTACTGTCAGGGGTGTGGTCTAATATGCTAATGAGTTTCTGTTGTTGGGTGTGGCCTATTATGCTAATGAGTTCCTGCTGGCCTTTTTCTACAAAAAAAGCCCTGTTTTAGACTATGATTTTCAATCCTCTTGCCTACATCCTGTGTAGAATGTCATGCAGTTTTGACTTCAGTGATGCATAATATCAGTTCCACCTAGCATTTTCTCTGTTCTAATCTGACTGGCATTCTACATGAGATACAGGCAAGGAGCTACCTTGAGATCATGGCCTGAAATATGTTTTATTCTCCCTCTGGCCCTTCTGTATTTTTTATTTTTACATCCAACCTAATGAAAAGTTCTGGAGAACTGGAAAGCTTGCACACTGTTTTGTGTTATATTAGTTGGTCATAATGAAAGACATGATATGGTATTTTTTATTTTGGGCAACTGAGTGTGACAGATTTGTATGGAGGAAAGGCCATAAAGTTTGCACTGAATTTGGAAAAGGGATGGGAAGTTAAGGAAGAGTTTCAGGTTTTAACACTGCTTTCATGATAGGCCTCAGGAGTGGGCGTGGCTAAGCACTAAAACAGAGTAAAATGAACAATCCTATTGTATACATGTTCAAAAGTAAGTCTCAGTTAAATTAATGTTGGCTAGTTAGCCCAGAGTGGTTTTAGCACCACAGTTTGAGGCACAGGTCTTCTGTACTTTGCAGATTGTAACTGCTGTTCTTGCTCTTATCATTCCTGTTGTCCACTGAAATAAAACATGCAATACAATAAAATCTCTCTTAGGTTACTATTGTTTAAAAGATGTGAACAATATTTTTACAATCTTTCCACCAACACTAGGTAGCATTCCTTGAGCATTTTCAGAAGATGGTGGCTGGGGTTTAATATTGCAGATGATAATAGTGTGTCAAAATGGCTGAAAGTGATGGGCAAGAAAAGGCACAATGGATTACAACAGTAATCATGAGTTCCTCTCTTCAGGTACTGTATATTACAACTATGTAATGTTATTCTAGCCACCCTTTAAAAAAATTTAGTTAAAAAAAAAATGGGAACTGTGAATCCCAAAAGCACCCAAAAGCACCACTTGGCAAATTTAGCTCCACCAAGGAGGGTTATTTGGAAATTCCAGCATAGAAGATGCAATAATTTGTATGTCTAGAGAATCAAGGCTTAAGCATCAGCTCTGAAACTTTCTTTGAATGTCAGTTCTGTGGAGTAATAGTGGAAGGAGTCAAAGTTACCTCTAAGCTGCGCTAGGGGTGCTGGTGCATGATTTTAGCCTCAGCCTACCAGTTAATGGATGGGGCACCTCCTTCAGGGGCCCATTTTATTTATTATGTATTTATTTATTTATTTATTATTTCCTATTTATAACCCGCCTTTCCTGCACAGGCAGGCTCAAGGCGGCGTACAACAGGTTAAAATGCAATAAAGCACAGATGCATAAGTGCAATACTATAAAATTCATGTAACAAACAATATACATACAAAGTGCAATTAAGTGCAGATGGCGATTGCTGTATGGTGGTCCAATGTAGCTAAACCAGTATCCATAGCTATTCTTAGTGCCAATAACATGAGGGCCGTAGCAGTTCAGTTTTTAATAGCATAGTCCTCAGTCCTCCTAATCGAAGGCCTGGTGGAAGATCTCCGTTTTACAGGCCCTGCAGAACTGTAAGAGGTCCCGCAAGGGCCCTGATGTCTTCCGGGAGCTCATTCCACCAGTGTGGAGCCGCCACTGAGAAGGCGATTCTCCGGTGGTCCTGGGAGTGGGGCAGTCCTTACTCTTGGGAATAGGCTCCTCCCTCTGGAACAGGATCAGTTTCCTCAGATCAATCCAGGAAGGGGAGGGGCCTGTCCCCTAGGAACATCCCAGTCTTACCGGCCCTGCTGCTTGAGCAGGACGTGTTTCACAGGCGCTCTGTAGAGCGCAGCAATCCAAGAATGAGAAGAAGAGAGGGAGAAGGGAGAGACCCTCCCTCTTCATTATTTTGAGCTGCAGTCGGTGGCAAACCGCAAATGAAGCCGATGGCACTGGGAGATCCCCAGCAGCCAAGGCTGTGTACGTAAAGCATGTACCTGCAATTTGCTTGCATTATAAGGCCATTCCATTAGGGAAACATATTTGCTTTTGCAAATCATTAAGGGAACATAGCTTTTGCAAATAGGAGAGCCAGAGATAAGAAATAGAGTCTTTGCGGAACACACAAGATTGCATGACCATATTAGGCGTCGTTAGGCCCGTTACGAGGAATTGCTGAACTCTGCTTGTTATTCTGTCATGAAGAAAGTTAACACCTGGCTGATAACAGGAAAATATCGGCCTTCCCACAAGGGACATGTGATAAGCTAAGGATGTTTGTGGTTTTGCAAAAGAACACATTGCTTCAGGCTTCATGGTCAATGTCTGTGATAATTTTGCATGCCAATTCTAAGAAATGATTTTTTCCCCATACTCTGTTGAAAAACTATTTAAGTCGGCTCAAACCTGCATTCGGGGTACACACCCTGTTTTGAAAGTGCCCTGAGAGGTGCTTTTGGCTGTACCGCGTGCTTAATAGTGGTAGGGTTGTACATACAGCGGGGGACTTCAGCGCTGCTCTGGTAGTGCGTGTGCGCCGCAACCACATCACCCGGAAGTGATGCAACCACGCCGGGCACGCTGGGGGTGGGGCCACAATCATCTGAGGGAAAACCATAGAGTTTTCCCTCGGATGACCGCAGCCCCGTGCCCAACGCGACTGCGTCACTTCTGGGTGACGTGCTGACACCGGGCATGTTGCTTGCTTTGGGGGTGGGGTTCCCACCAGGGCCTGATCCACCGGCAGTGGGTAACAGGCCTCTGGGGCGGGGTTTTCCCCGCCCCCCGGGGGGGCTTGGCAAGCCTAGGCGTTATCCCCCACTGTGGTTCCTTGGCCCCACCCCCAAACCTCCAGAATTGATGCTTATAAAGTGTTTTAAATTCTATTGTATTTATTGAAACGGCATCACCCGCCCTGAGCCCATCAATGGGATGGGTGGGATACAAAGGCGGGAAATAAATAAATAAATAATTTCCCAGCTGAGAGTTCGCAACCCCAAGATTCGCAGAGGTACCCAGGAGTCCAGCCAGACTTTTACGGCACCCCAGCCTCACCCTCTTTCACAAGCAAAGCCACAGAAGCCAAGCTGTTCTAGCTTCCGTCAAGGCTGGGGGAGTACATACACGCCTCACCCCCCCACCAGTGTTCCCTCTAAGCTGAGTTAGTGTGAGCTAGCTCACAGCTCTTTAGCCTCCGGCTCACACATTTCTGTCTTCGCTCAGGAAAGATGGCTCCAAAGCAAACTAATTTATGCCGTAGCTGGATCTCTGGCTCACAACTTTAATGCCAGGAGCTCACACAGTAGAATTTTTGCTCACAAGACTCCACAGCTTAGAGGGAACATTGCCCCCCACCCCCACAGGGTCCATACCTTCACCACTGAGCACAACGGAAGGAATCTGGTTGCAGGTGCAAGGGCCGTGCGAAGTGTCCGTGAACTGCGAATCGAACAGCGTCACCTGCAGAGCGGAGGCAGAGAATGTCAGTGTTGCATCAGGAGGAAACAGGGCTGCCAATCTCCAGGTGGGGCCTGGAGACCTCCCAGAATCACAATCGAGCCCCAGATGGCGGATGTAGGGTTGCCAACCTACAGGTGTGACCTGGAGAGATCCTGGAATTAAAGCTGATTTCCAGACTGCAGAGATCAGTTCCCCTGGAGGAAATGGGTGCTTTGGAGGGCGGAGTTTATGGCACTGCACACGGCTGAGGCCCCTCCCCTCCCCATCTGGACTGTTAATTTATTGGATTATTACGATGATTTTATGCAGATTGCATTTTACCTGTTTTAAGATTGTAAATCGCCCAGAGCCTGCTTCCAGGGTGGGCGATTCATACATTTATTAAAATAAAATTTTAAAAACACCCACCCGCCCCAGGCGGTGACCTACAGGGCCTATTCCAATTATACAAGAAAAAATAAGTTGCCAGCAGAAGTGGTTGTAAAATTTACAAAGCAACGTCTCAGAGATCAGATCTTAAAGGTGACATCAACGACACCCCTGAAAATTGGAGATCAGTTGATAAGAATTCTAAAAGATGTTCCATTTGAAATAAGATTGAAAAGAAAAGAATATAAAGGACTGACCAGATTCCTACAAAACCATCAAAAAAAACTACAAATGGCTGGTGCCTGAAGGACTGACTTTCAAGTTTAAGGAAAAGAGCGAAAAGATTGACTCTATCTTTAAGGCTCAAGACTTTCTAGAAAGGCACGCCAGCAAAGAAGAAGAGGCAGAACTGGCCAAGTGGATGACAGAACTGAATGTGGAAGACAGTAGCTCGGAGGGAGAGCTGAAGGACGAGGAACCCAAAGGAGCGACTGCCTTGAAGTATAATCTGAGAGACAAGAGAAGCAAAGACCCCAGACTCTAGAAACTTTTCTAATTTTTGGATTACACTTTGAAAAAGAAACTAACTCCCAGAAGGACACTACTAACATACTAATTGCCTGGTTAACAGAGATGGAAGAAGAAAAGAACGCCGGTCTACAGAAGCAGTGATTGACTCTAATTCTTAACATGAAAAGATTAATATACTAATATATTAACACCACTCACTCTTTTCTTTACCCATCTATATACCCTTCCCCTTTCTTGACCTTAAGCGAAATATCTCTCCTCTTTAGGAGGGGGAATAAAGCTATTAATAAAAAAAAAAGAATTTCCTCCAGACTTAAGGAAGATGATGATTTTGACCCAGAACGTCTGGTGGAGTCTGGCCAGATGGTGTACATACTGGCAGTACCACAAGCAGTGATGCCAGCCCAGACCTGGATGGCCCAGGCTGGACCACACTTGTCAGATCTCAGAAGTTAAGCAGGGTCGGTCCTGGTTAGTACTGGGAGACAACCAAGGAAATCCAGGGTTGCTAGGCTGAGGCAGGCAAGGGCAAGCCTCTAACTGCCTGCAGCCTTTTATAGCTTAAAAAACAACAACAACAACAAAACCTAACCATCAGATTCCCCCCCCCCCAAGTTTTATTCCCTGATACCAGAGGCTACTAAGAGACCCAAGATCCCAATGGTGGACGAACCTGGGACTAACTTGACCTCCTACTCATTTCTCCCTATGGATGCAGATAGGTTGCCCAAGACCCAGCGATAGGGGATTTCAGCAAGCCTTATGCAAAGACTTCGAAGTCTCAGCCTGCTCCATCAGGATGTCAACAGCAGGCTTGGTGTTTGCCAGGGTGGTACAATCTTGGGCATTGAGACTAGCCTCAGCTGATAGTGGAGTCCCACAAGAACTTAAAGACAAACTTAAGAAGGTACTTCTCTGGACATCCTGCAGTAGTTAACTAGAGCCATGGCATGCAGTGTAGCAGCCAGAAAGAACATGTGGCTTAGAATTGGGATGGGGACTCTGCAGCGCAAGCTAAAGCAGTTCCCTTCAGGGCATGAACCTTTTCGGAGAGGGACTTGACAGATATCTAACTGAAAATAAAGACGTGTTCTATGTTCAAAAAACAAAACAAACAAACAAACAAAAAACTTGTCAGTCCTGTTGTGACTCCAAAAGGATATTATGCCCAGAGCCAAAGAAGAATAAGGATGCCAGGAAACTCTTGCATCAGGACTAGAACGTTCAGGATGAAAAGTCGGAATTCTATTCTGGCAGATGTTCAAGCAAAGGATTTCCTGGCATCCATCAATCTATAGGAGGACCATTTACACATGGCTCACTGCAGGTTCCTATGCTTTGTGTATGATGGGAAGCACTTCAGTACCAGTGTTGCCTTTCTGCCCGAAGTCATTCCCAAGAGGGTTCAACAAGTTTATGGTAGCCATTGTAACATATCTGAGACTTCAGGGAGTGTTGCTGTCTCCATCTCTAGGTGACATCCTTGTCAAGGCCCCTTCTTACCAGCAAAGTGGGGAAGCATCAGAGATGGTGGTGAATTATTATTATTATTATTATTTTGAGACAGAGACCATGCCTTCATGGTCAACATGGAGAAGGGTACACCTGGGGGTGCAGATAGGCACTTGGGAGAGATAATACAACATACACCTTCTGACATTGACAGGCTGGAAAAATGCAAGATAGAGGGTATGACACTGGCCAAGCTACTGAGCATGGTGGTGTCAAACCATGAAGTACTTCAGTGGTCAAGGCTCCATGCCAGGCCTCTACAGACATTTTCCCTTACCTTACCAGGATGTGGTTGTCAGTTAGGGCTACAAGCTGGTACAGTTGCCAAAAAAACTTCAGCATCAGTGCAGTGGTGGCTGGAACCCTTTTTGTTTCCAATGGGGATCCCCAATCTGAAATCTAGAGGGAATGGTGATGACCACAGACGCAAGTCTGCCAGGGTGAGAACCCACTCTCAAGGGACAATGACACAAGGGATTCACTGAGTATAAAAGTTTTAGAACTCAGAGCCACCAAGCTGGGGCTCTTAGAATTCTACAAGATACTAACAGGTCATCACGTTCTAGTCCAGACAGACAATATGACAACAAAGGCATAAGGAACCAGATTTCGGACTTTACACACAGAAGTGAGCGACCTGATCAGATGGGCGGAGATCCAGCTACAGTCATTGAAGGTGGTCCATGTGGCAGGCCAGGATAGTGCATTGACGGACTGGTTGAGTATATATGATTAGACCAGTCCATATGGATACTCTGCAAGTTGGGTTTCAACACGTCTGCAAAAGGTACAGGATGATGGAAATTGATTTCTTTATCACAGACAAGAATAATTAATTTATGTGTTTCATATCCAGAGTTTAAAACCAGCGGGTAACAGGAACCGATGTTCTGAACTGCGACTGACCACAGGGATGACTGCACACATTCCAACTGACTTAATTGCTTCATAAGGTAATTCAGAAGCTGTTGGAACAAGATGCTCTGAACTGCGACTGACCACAGGGATGACTGTACACGTTCCAACTGACTTGTTTTACAAGGTAATTCAAAAGCTTTTGGAACAGAAGGCGGAATTGGGTTGATACCATGCTTTTTGCCACCAAGAGCTTAATTCCAGGATCTGAAGAGATTGTTGACCGTGGACCCATGGTGCCTACCACTGGGAAAGGACTTATTGACACTAGGATTGGCACAACATCCTCTCCCAGCTCTCCTAACCTAACAGCCTGGAGGTCGAGTGGAAACAGCTAGAAGAGTTGATTTACCCTGACAGGGTGACAGACACCATATTAGTTTTCTAGGAAGAGCTTCACAAATAGGGTGAATAACACAACCTGGTGAGTCCTTCACTCTTGGTGTTCAGAACATGATTGGGAACCATTAAAAGCATCAGAGACATCTTAGCTTTCTCCAAGATGGTTTGGATAGAGGGCTAAGCATGAGTACATTAAAGTGACAGGTGGCAGCCATATTGGCAGTGATGGGGGCTAGGAAGAGAGGTCCCTTCAATTGCCATCCACTCATTAAGAGATTCCTAAAGGGTTAAGACGCTGAACTGCAGGCTGTGGAAGGTCAGTAGTTCTGCAGTTCGAGACCCGGGTGCCGCAAGACGGGGTGAGCTCCTGTCTCTAGTTCCAGCTCCTGCCAACCTAGCAGTTCGAAAGCAAGAAATTGCAAGTAGATAAATAGGTACCACTTCGGGGGGAAGGTAACAGCATTCCGTGCACCTTGGTGTTTAGTCATGCCGGCCACATGACCACGGAAATATCTTCGGACAGCGCTGGCTCTTCGGCTTAGAAACAGAGATGAGCACCGCAACCCTAGAGTCGGATTCGACTGGCTTTCGAGCAAGGGAACCTTTACCCTTAAAGGGTTACTACATGGTCAAACCCACCACAAGTGCAGAGGTTTCTAACTTGGAACCTACATAGGGTCCTGAGAGCATTGTGTAGAAAACCTTTAAACCCATGGAGTCTCAAGGAATTAACATTCAAGACCTTGTAGTAGCAGACATAATATTAACTAGGCAAGCATCTGAACTGAGGACCCTGTCAGTTGACAGGGAACTTCATGTCTTCCACAATGATAGGGCGATGTTATGTTCGGATAAAGCCTTCGTTCCCAAGGTTAAACCAGTTCCTTCGCAAGTCAGAGATCATTGTCTTACCTTCCTTTGTCCCAATTATAGGCATGACAAGGAAAGGGAATGGCATTGCCTAGATATATGTAGGGTATTCAGTTTTTACATTGACAGGCCAAGTAGTGGCATGATTCAGATACCCTATTTGTTTCCTTTAGGATATTTTCCTTAGGTCAACTGGTATTGCCTTTTACCTTGAGTAAGCGGTTTTAGGGGTGACATCATTGTTGCATGCAAGGCTCGGGGGCTGAATCCACCCAAAGGTGTTGCGGCATATTCTCTGTGGGGGGCTGCTACGTCAGCAGCTTGCAGATCATTTCCCATCCTTGGAGACGGTAGGTACGGTGGCCACCTGGAAGTCTGTGCACTCTATAGAGTAGAGTGCTATAGAGTAGAGAAGCTGACCTTGGCTGTGGCAGCCTTTCTTTGGGGTGTGCTGCAGCACACTATAACCAGAAGATGGATTTCCCACCCCGCGGCACACTGCTATGTTATGTCCCAAGAGTAAGGACTGCCCCATTCCCAGGACCACCGGAGAATGGAAGATTTGTATTCACTTACCGTGAAGCTTCCTTCTCGGTGGTCCGGGATTGGGGCAGTCCTACCCAGCCAGTTTTGGGGGGCAGCTTCTAGAGGTTATTTTGGAGGAACATTTATGAAGTTTCTCTGAGACACTAAATTGAATGAGAGAGTGACAGAAGGTTTCAACCTTGGTCTACACCCACTGGAGGGGCATAAAGTTACAAGGCTGGTTGCCCCGAAAATTGAGTTTCACTATGGTGGGGAGAAGTGTTTCCCCCCCCTTCCTTAGTGTGATGTTAGGGGATGCACGCTTGGGGACGACTGGGATGTTCCCAAAGGACAGGCCCCTCCCCTTCCTGGATTGAGCTGAGAAAACCGACCCTGTTCCAGAGGAAGGAGCCTATTCCCAAGAGTAAGGATTGCCCCATTCCCGGACCACCGAGAAGGAAGCTTCACGGTAAGTGAATACAAATCTTCCATTTTGCGACCCTTGCCTCAGTGCTCTTTGGGAGACATTTGGGGAAAGGCAGTCCCTCAGGTAGGCAGGCCCCTGACCATATAGGGCTTTAAAGAACAAAACCAGCATCTTGAAGTGAATCCAGTATGCTGTTATCAGCCAGTGCAATGCCTTCAGCACAGGCCAGATGTGCTGTCATATAGAGAGACCCATCAGCAGCCTGGCTGCTGCATTTTGCACTAACTGCAGCTTCTGGATTTGGGACAAGGGCAGTCCCATGTAGAGAGCATTGCAGTAGATCAATCTCGAGGTGACCATAGCATGGATCACCGTTGCCAGGTCATTGCGTTCGAGGAAAGGAACCAACTGCCTAATCAGCCGTAGATAGTAAAAGGCTGCCAATCTTTGATCACTGTGCCTGTTGCAATCAGCAGTAGCCTTGATGTGCCATAAAGCAGTAGAAAGAAGATGGAAGGATAAAATTCAGCAACCTTTTCTTGAAGATGGATTTTTTGCAACTAGGCAACACTGTGTTCCATGGTATACCAAGCTTACCATGGAGCACCCTAGATATAGAGGATAGTACTTGATGTACAAGGTTGCATGTTTCATAGCAGCATCACTTTTAGAGGGTGACAAAAAATTATAAAATTTGGAATAATGTGGATAATTTTTTTCTCCCTCTTCCATAATACTAAAACTTAGTATAACTTAAATTGCTTTAAACTAGGTTTGGGACCAACAGAAGAAAGTATTTCTTCATACAACGCATAATTAACCTGTGAAATTTACCTCCTGAAAGATATATGATGGGTACAAAATTTGTTTGCTTTAAAAAGAAGTAGATAAATTCATGAATGGCTCTATTAACATTAATTATACCTGATATTTGAATGAAATCTCCATGTAAAGAGTCATATGTTTTGGGACACAAACAATAGCAAATGGTAGACAGTTGCTGGAAATGGGTATTGGTCTGACCTAGCAATTTCTGTGTTCCTGTTTTAATTGTGTACATAATTAAAACTTCCTTTGAATATGTCAGCATTTTCCAATTGAAATATTGCCTCAAGGACAGAAGGGTAATGTAATGTTTCATTATACACTTAGGGTCATGAAATTTCAGCATCTCTTAAAAACCAACAACATCGAATTCGTTATTCAGATTCAGTGGAAATTGGATCAATTATTTTCTCCCTTTCAGGTACAGTACATTAAACAATAAGTATTAAAATTATTGGAAATGTGTTAGCACAGCATCAGAGCCACAAGGCTACCACAGAAACTACAATAATTTTTGTTGGGAACCATGGCAGTTAGAGGTAAATGGTGGATAGTTAATCTCTGTGATTTTAAAGAATCCTTTAATAGCTTGATTTGGTGAATATTTTCAAGGCTGGGTTGAGTATGCTAAATAATCTATAAGAACATAAGAACATAAGAGATGCCAATGTTGGATCAGGCCAATGGCCCATCCAGTCCAACCCTCTGTATCACACAGTGGCCAGAAATACCAGTGCCATCAGGAGGTCCACCAGTGGGGCCAGGACATTAGAAGCCATCCCACTGTTGATCCCCCCCAAGCACCAAGATGACAAAGCATCACTTGCCCCAGAGTCCCTATCTCTACCTTGTGGCTAATAGCCACTGATGGACCTCTGCTCCATATGCTTATCTACTTCCCTTTTGAAGCCGTCCATGCTTGTAGCCGCCACCACTTCCTGTGGCAGTGAATTCCAAGTGTTAATCACTCTTTGGGTGAAGAAGTACTTCCTTTTATCCGTTCTAACCCGACCGCTCAGCAATTTCATGGAGTGCCCACGAGTTCTTGTATTGTGAGAAAGGGAGAAAAGTACCTCTTTCTCTACCTGCTCTTTCCCATGCATAATCTTATAAACCTCAATCATGTCACCCCTCAGTGCAGTTCAAATAGAGAACCATGGCTTGCATGATATGCATAGCATTCCTGTTTGGCTTTTTGCTGTTATTTCCTTTAACATTCTGTACAGCCAAAAAGTTAATAGGGTCTACAATCCCCTTTGTGAGACAGAAAACGGGATGTGTCTATAAAATATTTATACTCTGGTATGATTTATATATTTGTTTTAAAAAATTCTACCCTGCCTTTCTGCCCCATCAGGGTCACCAAGGCAGTGGGATTACCATTATCAGTAACATAACATTCTCCTGGATTTCTAAGAGCAAAGCAGAATAGTGTACTCTGGGGATTTCATTGCAATTCTGGTGAGAGGTGCTAGGTTTGTGTATTAGGAAGGTCAATGGCTAGCAATGTTCCCTCTAATTTCCCCCCTGACTGAGCAGAGCAGTTCACATCCTGAGCAGAATATAACTGCTATAACCTTAAAATGGGCAATGCAAGACCCTGCGCAGCTCCAGATTGCTGCTGAGTAGTGCTTCCAGTGTTAATGAGCTGCCACTCACATGCACAGCTTAGAGGCAACACTGACTAGCCCATCATTAAATAGTAGACGATTCAGAGCAGGGGTCATTTCGTAGAAAAAGAGCTAGGGGGACTCATTAGCATAACTCATTAGCATATGCCACACACCCTGCCATCACCGGAAGTGTGTCATAAGGCCACACACCCTGCCATCACCGGAAGTGTGTCATAAGGCCACACCCACCACTCAGTTATGAGCCCTGGCGAGGAAGCCCCGCGAAGGCCCCCCCTGCCCCTCGCCCCCAATGGTCCTGGCCGCTGGCGACCTTGCAGCTCCACTGCTGAGCCCCATGAGGGGCCCGGCGGCGGACCTGCAAGGCCGGCGGGAGTGCGAGGAAGTCCCGCGAAGGCCCTCCACCCCTAATGGTCCCAGCCGCCGCCGCCTTGCAGCTCCACTGCTGAGCCCCATCAGGGGCCCGGCGGTGGACCTGCAAGGCCAGCGGGAGTGCGAGGAAGCCCCGCCAAGGCCCTCCCTGACCCCAGGCAGGCAGGGGTGGGGAGAGGCGGGGAGGAAGCAACTTACCCTCCCTCTTCTCCTGCCTCCTCCTGGCTGAATGAGGGCTGGAAGCGGGGTGGCTGGAAGCAGGGGGCAGGGCTTCATCATGTGCCCCGCCCCCCGTACCTCACCCGGGGGAACGGTGATCTCCCGCGATTCCCCCCGAATCGACCTCTGATTCAGAGACTTTAACTTCTGCAATATGTGGTGGCCTGTTTGTTGTCAGTGGACATTACATTAGTCCTGAAGCTCATTCACTAGCAGTCCAGCTATAAGTGCTGGTACATACCTTTGAAGCTCTTTATGACTTGGGGCCCACATACCTGAAGGACTGTCTCTGAGAATATCACAGAATCATAGAATCACAGAGTCGAAAGGGGCCATACGGGCCATCTAGTCCAACCCCCTGCTCAATGCAGGATCAGCCTAGAGCATCCCTGACAAGTGTTTCTCCAGCCACTGCTTAAAGATTGCCATGTGCAATAGTGTTCCTCACAACAGGGTCTCTGAGTAGTGCCCTCTCATGAGAATAAGATCCACTATCGTCTCCAGCCTTTTTGTTGCTTCCCTGCACTCCCAGGAGGAGTGTGGCATGAGGCTTTCCAGTGAGGCTATAAAACAGAGCTATTCAAGAGAGCTTGTGGGGCAGCTTGAAGGTCATCGATGTGGGCCCTGGCTTATTTGTATCATGATGCCTTTGAATGATTTTAATAGATAAGTATTTTTGTATATTTGCTGTTGACCCCCATCTTGGGGACTTGAGAATATCAACAGAAAGGCAGGGTGCAGCTAAACAGGGTCAGCCATCATTTGTATTTGGATGGGGGACCACCAAGGAAAACCATGCAGAGAAAGGCAATGGAAATGCAGTTGCAATGCAGAGGAAGGCAATGGCAAACCACCTCTGCTTATCTCTCGCCTTGAAATCCCATGAGGGGATGCCATAAATCAATTGCAATTTGATGGCATATTATTATTGTTGTTATTATTACCCTAAATAAAGAAAGAATGGAATTTCAGCAGAGTATCTATATCCTTTAACAGTATGTTTGGCAACCCCCCCCCCCCCCGGGTGGCTTCTGAGCTGTTTGGAACGAATTCTTTTTCATGAGTTAGTATATTTATTTTGTGTACTTTATTTATATTTATTAGCAGTTAACATAATGACAACCTTTCTTCTTGCCCAGGTGTTGCATTTTTATTGGCTGATGTTCAAGATTTGTTTCTCACAAACAGAGAACCATTCTTTGACAAAATAAAGAAGTTCATGACGATTCACAGGAATGGATTTTTGTTGTTGTCAGCTGCCCTTCATGGATCAAAAGAATGGGATGTAATGTTCAGAATTCAGCAGAGGTATGAAATAAATAAACCATTAGTAGTTTCTTTTATTACTAAAGGAAAATAGGGGTAATGAAGTTCAGCATTTGCCCAGAATAGGCAGATCTTAACAAGATTTTATTCTAGCATAAGCATTTGTGGACACTAGACTTGAGCTCTCCATTTGCATGGGGGGGGGAATAGCAGGCTGAAGTTGAAGATGGAATTCAGGAAGTACAGAGTGAAAAATAATTTCCAAATATAATCCCAATGTAATCTAGGAAGACCATTCGTAAGAGCAATATTTGCCCTTCTCTAGTTTTACCAAGCTTATTAACACACGTCAAGCCTGACAATTCCCAGGTTTTACTAACACAGTTTAATACCTAAAAACACTAAGGACATCTCAAGACCTTGTTTAGCTCCATCATCCCACAAGAAATTGATTTTGCTAATTTCATTGGAAACTAGCCAGAGCATTATAGCATTGTAAATTTAGCCTATTGACATACTGTCCTATGCAAGAAAGTGATGTTTCTTGAACAGTATGATGCTGCAAAATTAGCTTGATAATATGGTGCTGTTCTGGAAATGTAACAATTTAACAATCCCAAAGTACAAGTATAGTTTAGCTTTTTACTTTTAAAAAATCAAAGAACTGGTAGGAAATGTTACTCATGTTGAGTGCTGCCTGTTTAAATGCTACTTAATTCCAGGTGCGTATGCTTGAGATTGCAACATGGATTTAATTGATTTAAAAATGAGATACGGTTTCTAATGGTCCATGCGGGTAAATCCTCAATTAGGGAGTTACCATTCCAGATAATCTGATTATATAAATAAGATCAGGACTCCAGATAACCACAGACTGAGTCTAATACACACACACACACTGGTTATAATTTATACAGTACATTGGTGTCCATGATGCTTTACCATTAACAAAAAAAGACAAGTACCAGCCCCAAGGAGACTGTAATTAAAATTTCAATAGTGGAGGAAAACCTAAGGGTGAAGCAGGAAGGAAGCAGCAAGTATAACGATGGTTAGATGTCTACATATGCTTATGTATTATTATTAAATTATTCATTTGTGTGCAAGAAGCTGTCTTACAATGAGTCAGACCATTAGTCTATCAAGGTCAGTACTTTCTGTTCTGATTGGCAGCAGATCTCCAGGGTTTCAAGCAGAGATCTTTTGCATCACCTACTACTTGATTCTTTTAATTGGAGATGTCAGGGATTCAACCTGGGGCCTTGTGCATGCAAAGCAGATGTTCTACCCCTGAGCCACACACATTTCTTATCAAATATCATTTGCTCAAACAAGGCTGCTGACTTACAGTTACAGTAACAACAGTATAGTAAAGCCTATACAAAATTGTCAACAACAAGCAAATCCTAGCAGATAGCTTAAAAAAGCAGAAAACACAGCCCCCCCCCCCCCCGTCTTTTCCTGGCACCTAAATGCCAAGCAATAATGCAAGCCCCCAGTGAACCCTGTAAGGGAGAGTGTTTCAAAGTTATGTTGTCCCCACTGAGAAGGCACTATCCCCACCATATGGCTCACCTCAGATGGTGGGAGAACAGAGAGAAGGGCCACTGGAGATCATCTCAGGGACCTGACAGAATAAATTTGGGGCTTGCTTCATCCAGTAAAGAACTCTGGAACGTTTCAAGGGAAAGAACAGAGAAATAGATGTACACTTATTCAGGGCATTAGGGAGAATGGACAGAATCCAAAATACATATGTGCCTATATTAGAAATACTAACAGCAAAGTTGGCCAGATCTGAGGATACTTAAATCTGGTAACTGGAACAGTGAGCAGGCAAGACAGATCTTTCTACAAACCTGAAAATCACCCAAGTTTGCAGAAAAATGTGAAACATATGAGTTTAAAAAACCTAAAGATGATAAAAAGAGCTCCTGTAGCTTTAAAGAACAAATTCCCCCAGTGGCCATTGCTAGGCAACCACAGATTCCAGGCTTGGTTCTCCTAGTAAAATGTGGGGGAGGGGGCAGGGCCCTTTCCAGGCCTATTTTAACCTTTGAGGGAGGACTCATTGGGGCCAGGCCTAGTGTTGGAAGCTCCAAATTGGGAAATTCCTGGGGATTTTGTGGTGGAGTCTGAAGAGGAAAGGGTTTGGGGGTAGGAGAGGCCTCATCCAAATATAATGCCATAGAGTACACCCTCCAAAGCAGTCATTTTCTCTAAGGGGCTGTTATGTATTAGGTCTGGAACATTCCAGGACTATCTATTAGAGACTGGCTGAGCTTAGAGCTCTTGAGCAATAGCCCACCAGGACTCTGGAAGTGACCAGTGAGAAACTAATGTTATATAAACAGCCTATTGTTGGGAGTTGGGTGTTTTTGGGTGTTGTTTTTGCATGCTATTTAAACAGTTTTTCAGTCTTGTTCCTGAAATCCCTTAATAAAGTCAAGCTGTTCACTGCAATGCATCTTGAACCCAGTATTTAATAGGGACAGATCTCTATCACCTGGAGTTCAGTTGTAATTCTGGGAGAACCTGGAGGTTGGAAGCCCTAGGCCTGTAGGCTTGCCAGTCCCCAGGTGGGGGTGGGGGATCCCCTGCTTTTTTGGGCTCCTGCCTGCTACCTTGGGGAAAACCCCACCCCCAAACAGCCTTCCTGAGCGATGTTGATTATGCGATGACATAACTTCCAGAAATGATGTCAACATGTCAGCGACATGGGGAGTGATGCTCCACTTTTGGGGCAAAACTCTATGGTCTGTAGGTATTTAAAAAATAGATACTGAGAAAACAGTTGCAAGAGTCTGGCCCACAAATTAAGGTAGTCAACAAGACTTACAAAAAAAATGTTTTCTATATATTGCTGCCAATAAACACTACATAACAATAATGAAGAAATTCCATCAAATCATAAGAAAATCCTTGTATAAGAATAAATCAACGTCATCTCCAGATTTTATAACAATGTTTCAAAAACCAGATCTTCCTCAGGAAATATTCTATACAGTGGTACTAGAGCTTTCAAGCTCATGGTGATATAGTGCTATCACAGAACCAGGAATGATATAATGCATTTAATAGTAGGACGCTGATCTCAAAGACACACCTGGGATCCATAAGAAACTGAGTAGCACACTTGCAGCCTGAATAGCTTTGAGATCTGTGTCCTCAGCCAGAGTTTTCCTCAGCAGAGGCTGCCAGGAGTGGGAGGAGAGGGACCGCTTAAGACAGAGGAGCAGATAAAGGTAGGTTGGCTCAGAAGGAGACAGGGTTACCAGCTTCAGGTTAGGAAATACCTGGAGATTTGGAGGTTAGAGTCTTGGGATGGTGGGGATTGAGGGGGAGAGGGACCTCAGAAGGGTATAATGCCATAGACTCCACCCTCCAAAGCAGTCATTTCCTCCAGGGGAACTAGGCTTGCCAGCCTCCAGGTGAGGAATGGAGATCACCTGGAATTGCAACTGCTCTCCAGAGGACAAGTTCTCTTGGAGAAAATAGCTGCTTTGGAAGTGGAATCGATGGCCTTATACCCTGGTGAGGTTGCTTCCCTCCCTAAACCTTGCCTCCCAAGGCTCCATCCCCATTCAAGAATTTCCCAACCTGGAGCTGGCAACCCTAAGGGGGAACTGATCTCTATAGTTGGGAGATCTCTTGTGATTCCAGAAGATCGCCAGTCCCCACCTGGAAGCTGGCAACCCTAGAAGGAAGTAGGAAAGAGGGAGAAACTATGGGGGCTTTCAGGAAAGGGGAACAGGAAATAGTGGGGGAGTGGGAAATCAGATACCTCCCGCAAGTCCTTGTAGGTTCCCACTTATCTGCTCTAATTGTCTTAGTGATTATATCAGTGTATATTCTTGGCCCTGATAATCACACAGAAGAGTCTGTAGATTAGAACAGACATTAAATTCCACACTAAATAACGTAAATAAGATCAATAATAGTTGGAGATAAGGAAGTACCATGGCCTCAGAGAAAGCAGCAGAAACAAGATCTGAGCAACACTTCTGGGAGTTTTTGGCTCTTGTAATTCAGTGTGTTGCTTTTGAACAGAGAGGACCTAGGCCTATGGGTTCTTGTTGTGCCTTCTATGGTGATTGTGGGTATGGGGGGGAGGGTACCTAACCCTTGTACCTCTGCAAGGTTTTTTTTAGGGGGCAGGCTGGTTACACTAAGGCTACGCTTGCCAGAAAGCAGTGGAGAAGTGCTTTTAACCCTATGTAATGTTGAAAAGGATGAAGCATGCCAAGTCATTCTAGGTCAAAGGATATTTATTACAAGTCTATCTCTGTTTTCATCTGTAAAATATTGGAGAAAAAGACACTCCTTCCTGAGATCTTAGATAGCCATGGCTGGTCATTGTAGACAGGATGGACCAATAGTAGGGCAGCATGAGGTATCTTCATGTGTGCAGTATATCCAAAAGATAGAATCTGCAAGAATCTGCATCTCCTTTCCTATACATCAAGCCCCATTCATTTCTGCTACTGGCATAATTTGATAACTGTTATCTGATTTCTGTCACAGTAAAGTAAATTATTACAATCAAACAGTAAAACAATATGTTTTTTTAAAAAAACATTTTCCACTGGTCTCCAGTGATGCCAGAAGATTCCAGGAATCTTGTATACAGCTCATCAGAGCTAATTGTGGGCACACAGAGACAGCAGACCAGCAGCAGTTTATTTTCCTCTCTGCATCAAATGAGTGACTATTCTAATGGCATGTTTGATTTCCAGATACCTAAAACCAGAATCAGCTTAGTTAATAGTTTTGGCACATTGCCAATTGCTGCAGCATATGAGAGTGAAATAGATGGCTATTTTTGATGGGCGTTGGTCTTCTGTTAACTTTAATAAGAAGCTTTTTGATGATCCTTCTTAGCCTTTCTGCTGTCATTCACTACATTTTAGCAAATAGGACAGTCCTTTTAGATAAAATGAGTGCCTATGCAGGTGAAACCAGCAGGCAAATCATAGTATTGGATCTAGCAGAAGACCCACTGAGCTCTGTGCAGGTATCTCTGTATCTCCAAGCAGCCATTTTTGAGCCTGGGAAAGTTTATTCTCAAGGTCTCAGGACCCTTGTGGACTAGTGGACTTCTTAGTTACGAAGGAGGAGGGAGGGAGTAAAATCACTCCCTTCTTCCTTATCTGTCACTCATTCCCACCCTTTCCCACAAAGTAAACTTGTTTGCACTTCTGTTGAACTATAATTGTCAGTTTCGCTTAAGCGCTGAAGGTGGTAAATGCCGATTTTTTTTTTCAGGGTCAAGAGACAGAAATGCTCAGTTATGAGTATGGGGTACAGGAGGGGGCCAGGACTTAATCAAAGCATTTGCGCTCCTTAGTTGTGCTTTCCCTTCCTCCATGGCCTCTGTTGGCTTCCACCAGCATCCCTGAGTTCACAAAATCCCAAATGCTATATCAAGATTACATTTTAAAAATGTACACCTTGAGCTCGCCTTTGCAGGGAGGGCGAGATATAAATGGAATCAATACATAAAATAAACTGGGAAGATAATTTTTTATATTTTCTTGGTGCCAGATGTGAAATTTATGTGGGCAGGCAGTTATACTTTTACATAATGCTAGAACTTAGGACAATGCTATAAAAGTGTAAATACTGTATTTAGTATGACCTACATTTATGATAACTCTGTTCTTCAGATTCCTGGGCAGCAATTTACGAATAATCCCCGTCCACAATACTGCTGAAGCTGTTAAACTTATGCTGACTGTTGCAAAGGTAAACAGGAATGTATTTTATTACCTGATAATTAGTATAAACAAAAATCTTCTGACATGTCTTCAAACAAGTAGTTTCTGCTTTCAGTATTTCTTGACTATTGCTGTGTAGGTAACTTCACCAAGGTACTACCCTATAGCATCATCACTTTGAGCTTTTGGTGCAGCTTAGCCTCTTAACTGAATCCCTGCAGCATCGTTCACTGTTCTCCCAATTTTTCTTCACATTTTTGCTGTGTTTTTTCAGACTGCCTTTTACAGTGGTCTGAAACCATATTGGAAAAACTTTAAAAACAAAACAAAATAGGAAACACCTGGCAAACAATGCTCTGTGAGTGAAAGGGAGTGGAAAAACTGATGCAGCTAAGAAGCCAAGCTGCAGCACAAACTTGGTGTGGAAAAGCCATATATCTAATTGCAAAGTGGCTGGCCCCCAAGCAAATAATGAAGACAGCAAAACTGGGCCAACCACAGGCAAGACCACTGGTCTATTAAGATCAGTATTGCCTACTCAGACTGGCAGTGGATCGCCAAGGTCTCAGGCAGAGAGGTCTTTCGCATCACCTATTGCCAGATCCTTTGACTGGTGATGCTGGGGATTGAACTGGGAGCTTCTACAGAGCCACATAGCAGATGTGAAAACCCTTTACCTGAGGGTCTGGACAGAGCTGCTACCTGTCAGAATAGGCAATACTGATTTTGATAGGCCAAGGATCTGAATTAATATAAGCACGTTCATCAATGTTTTTTTAATACTTATTTTATTTGTTTGGGGCGATCCCTCAGGAATACAGAAAATTTTTAGTTTTTAAGACATCCTCTAAAATTCTACTCCAAGAACTGAGGAGGTTAATTGTTCCTGGAATGCTGAGTCTCTTTAAGGAGAAGAGGGCTAGATACAATGAGGAATGGGGAAAGTAGTCCCAAAGAGTTTATAGTATCTTGGAGAGAGAATTTTGGGTTGGAAATGGGAGAGAATTTCTCAGTCATTTATCCTCCCCCTTCTTCAAGTAATTCCTTGCTATAGAAGTACATAAGTGGATGTTGGTAGATGAATGACATGTAGGACATAAGGTTTTAAGTGAGGTCAACAACACTAAATACTTCTGCAGAGGTTATTTAGGATATACACATTAAAAAGCAGTAGATATTTTGGTTGCTCCAGTGGAAAGCATGTGACATCAAGGTCAGGAGGCAGGGGGGGGGGGAGTCAGTTATGACCTCATTAGTCTCTAGGCCAAGACTATACTAAGCAGACAAGAGGGCTGAGAACAGGAAACTCTAACTTAGCACCAGGAGGTATACTCTAGCAAAGAATAATTCAAGGGTCAGAGAAATCCTCTCTACCACCCAGGGACCTTACCTCACCCTCTTGCTTCTATTCTCAGTGTGCGCGCAAAGAGAGGAAGAGGCATGGCTTGCTCTCTACACATATACACTAGCAGGAGGCCCTTTAAAAAGGCAGCAGCACCCCCCCCCCCCAAAAAAGGTGGCTCTATAGTGACCCATGATGTGGACCACTGTTCTATTCCATAGAGCTGGTCTTGTGAGAAAAGTAAAATTAAGCCAGTGAACCATACTCCTTAAAAACAGATATATCATTGCAAATCCATGATAACCTTAGATCACATTCACAAAGTGGACTTGCAGCATTAAGCTTGATACCTTCCAAAAGCTTACTAGCTACCTGAAGTCATGTGGAGACTTTCTGAGCAATGCTAACAGCATTTGTCCCTGTTCTTCTGTCCCTCCTTAGGTATTGTTCCAAATGGTTATTGTAGATTAACAGGTTTCTGGCCAAGCAGTTTACAGGGCTGCTTATGTAATTTGGGAAGATGACATTCCATCATTGATATTAGAAATTATATGGAATGATATTAGAAATAATATTGTTCATATAAGCAACTACACAGTCATTTCCTTCAGTATATGTACATTAACTGGCTATAGTGGTTGGCTATGAAATGCTGTGGTGGAGTCATTAAGTCACTGCACAATGAGAATTAACTTGGAATACACTTTTACTAGCTGAGTCACTAAAGTATTATATAAAAACAATTGTTTATAACAAGTAGACAATTGCTGCATTTCAAAACATTCTACATACTTTATATTGGTTCTGCACTGAGGAAATAAGGTGTGTGTGTCTCCTTCTGCATTATCCAATGTAACAGTTTGTGTGTGGTGTTGACAAGAGGTTAGCCTCTATTTAGAATGATGCCTGAAATTATTACTGAACAATACCACATGAAGTTGTCTGGCTGTTAACACTGAAAACAATCCAACGTTAGTTATATATAATTCTTGGTCAATTACTTTCAGTGGGACTAAGTTACTACTAAGTTTAGCTAGATTGTGCCCTGTTCCTTACAACTACAGATCTGCCAGATGGAGTAATAGCCTGCCAGCTTTGCATGTTTAAAAGTCACATTGGGGGACTGTGAATTGGCTGTGAAATCAGGGGCCATGCTAGGAAATGGGATGTGTCCTGTTTGTCTTTCTTTTGTGTTGCTTCTGGAGAAAATATTAGTAATATTTTCAAGACATTATTTGAAACTACAATTGCTAAAACTATTTCAAAACGGGGTAATTCCCAATTTTATGAGTCTGAAAGAAAAAAATAAATCCAGGCTGTATAACCATTAGGGGTGTGCAAAAAAAAAAAGGCATTATTTTTAGGTATATTGAACCCGAAAAATATCAGTATTTCCTGATATTCCTGAATCCCAATCAGTGTTCCCTCTAAGCTGAGTTAGTGTGAGCTAGCTCACAGTTTTTTAGCCTCCGGCTCACACATTTTTGTCTTAGCTCAGGAAGCATGGCTCCAGAGCAAACTAATTTATGCAGTACCCAAATCACTCGCCCACAACTTTAATGCCAGTCGCTCACAAAGTAGAATTTTTGCTCGCAAGACTCTACAGCTTAGAGGGAGCATTGCTCCCAATATCGGTATGGTATTGAGATTCGGGAAATAATCAGAAAACCTGAATTTATTCAGCTCCAGTTCAAGACTGTTCTTGACTGAGTAAATGAAAAGACTCTCAATTCAGTAATTAGGAGGGAATGTCAAAAGCAGAACACCTGCTTTGCATGTGAGTTGTCCCAGAGTCTCTCCCTGGCATCCCTGTTTAAAAGAATCCTGAGACCTCTTCTCTCTCTCTCTCTCTGCTGGGGACACCAGAGAGCCACTGCCTGACAGCACAGACAATGCTGAGCTAAATCAATGAATGTTCTATTTATGTAATTAACATATAATGTAAATTATTAATATAATTTGTCGTATTTCTTTTCCCCTCAAAAGACCACATCAAAACCACACGTGGACAGCGTTCGCTATAGAATGCTAATGGCAAAAACACAGATTGTAGAACAAAGCCCGGTTTGGAAAATGCTTCATCAGAGCCAACTTGATTGTAGCTTATTAAACACTAGTTAAAGTTTTATTCAAAACTTTGCTCTTATTTATTTGCAACATAATATCTTAATTTCATGCTTTAAAAAAATGCACTGCAAAGGAGTCCAGAATGTTTCCTGCATAAAAACCAAAGACACATTAGAGTTCATTTAAAGTTTTGTCTTTTGGCATTTAAGAATATGAACACTGAATACTGAGTATATTTAAGCTCTGAGTGGAAACTGGCATCCAAATAGTCTCAGAAGTAACATTATGTGAGAACGTTCATTATTCAAGTGTACAGAAGAGCAACATGTACATGATTACCATGATGCAGTTTATAGTGAACTAGTTGTTTACCCAGCTGTATTTCAATTTCTCTAAGAATGATTTTGTTGTTGTTGGCATTTCCCTCATGAATGGAAATAAACATCTCTTGTATTCAAGGGCTATCCTTTTCAATCAGTGTTACCTACCAGCCTCTACATTAAGGCTGTGTCAGGAGAGGGCTGAAGTTAATCCCACTCTGGGTTGATGTTGATGGATGCAGCGGTTATTCTGTGGAATGTGTTGGGGGTATCTTGTTTACTCCTTGTCTATTCTTGGATTTTACAGTTCTGTTTTCACTTCATATTCTGTTGTTTGCCTGTAATGCGTTTTTTATCTTTGCTGTTTTGTTGCATATCTTTCAGTAAAAAAAAAAAAAAGGCTGTGTCAGGGATGTGTTGGAACACACGCATCTCCGGGAATGACCAGGCAATTTTGCAGAGAGAAATTTACCTGTATCCAATATCAATTCACATTCAGGTTCTACTCAAGGGGATGACCCGGTTCTCCCTTGCTGGAAGGTGTAAGTTGTTAAAGCTGTCCAGCATGTGATACGGCATTGCTGTATGTCATGCTGTTTTATATCACGGGCCCATTCCCAAAGCACTCTCAGGTGATCCATTCCAATTTTTATACTACAGCTCCAGAAAGGCAGGAGCCAAACCATTACACATTTGAGTTCAGTTCTGGTTCAAATTCAGCTGTATTTTTTAACCGTGTCCAGTAACTGGACTGCTTTAAATACATTTCATGAAGAATATTCTCACATTATTTGCCTGCAAAGTAAGTCTGTAAAATGAGTTGGGAGCTCAATTTGAAATGTGAGGTGGGAGTGGAAACATTTAGCAGTTCTAACTTGATTATTTTATGAATCACTTGGTTATGTTGCCTGAGACCAGGTAGCTGGGTCAAAAATGTTCCACTCTGGCCGCTATTAAAAGAAGATTTTCCTTCCAGGATAGAATCAAAGCTTATTGCTTACTTTATTTTTTTTAAAGCTTTGTTTACCATTTCTTGGTGTATAAACTAGTTATTGAACTATATGGAATATCAACAACATTACAGTTCATTTTCTTCCCTAGGTCTTCGTCTTTATTAACATTACTTTGCTTATACTGAACACAATTTTGAAAATAAAAACCCCTATGCTTCTGCATGTATCTGCAAACATAAAAACAAAACAAAAAAACCCTCCACCCTAAACATTAATATAGAGTTACACTGTTTTAGAAGGAAAGTCTCAGACACAGACCAAAAGTAAAGACTAAACTTTAGGCCTAGCCATCCAAGGGAGGCTTTCGGCAAAACAACAAAGCAATTAATTTATTAAACAGCTTAAAACAGCTAAACATGATCTTACCCCATCCTTTCCTCTCCCTCCTCACAGCTGCCATTCCTTTTTAAAACATCACCTCCTATGGCTCTTTTTGTTCAAGAAGCCTCACTAACTTAGCAAAAATGGGAAACAATTTACCCTCTTTAGATACAGTAAAATGGTGGCAAGAAGGAAGTGCAGTGCCAAGGATATACAAGAGGCTTTCAGAACCCTCTACCCTGAGGCCTTTTTACTGGCCAACAGCTTGTGAGGAGGGAAGCTTCTGTTGCAGCACCAGGAGGACTGCCAGTCCTAGGTTCTGCCAACCAGTCTCTTCTGCTCCTCCTCTTTTCAAATGGCTCGCTAGGAAATAAATTGTCTCCAAATATAGCTGTAGCAGAGATATGCCTGTACCACCCATCAGGAGAATCAATAGCCAGGCACTCAGGAGATTCTTTTATTTTGTATTGATTCCCACTGTTTGTGTTTAAGGGTTCTTGTTCAAAGTTCAGTTCCAGTTCACTGAAAGAAACTCTCTGAACCAGTTACTGAGTATTGTTCCATCTCCCTGCTAGAACGTATTTATACTGGCAGCACAGACACATCCTTGTTTCTGGTCCCCTTCACCATATTTGGGTGCATGCATAACTGCATGGTTACTGTGCTTGAGGACAGGAAATAACTCAATTTATACCAGTTCCTGCTGTTGCCTTTTCCTTTAAATTATCTGGGAAACTATACCTCACAAATGGGAGGACCCATGAAACCCCTGCCCAGCCACCTGCTGTCCTGTGGCTCACATGGTGGTGGCTCCTGCTCCTCCTGTCCACCATTGCCACTGATGGAAGGGGGCATTCCT
>NW_015172582.1:121045-146037 GCF_001447785.1 Gekko japonicus
TCCTGCTCCTTCTCTTCAGCCTGCCCGTGGCAGCATCTGCCAGGTGTAGCCATCCTCTCCTCCACCATGAGAAGGATTGATGAGGCCAGGCCAACGGTTCAGTTCTGTTTGCCCCATTTTTATATCTTTTTGGATTTTTCTGCAAGCCTTGAGGTTCCCCAAGTTTGCAGAAAGTTCTCCCTTTCTCTCTTCATAGCCCCAATACACAAACTTAAGTATCCGCAGATAAGGCCATATAAAGAATTTGATATATTCGTAGAAATCTGCACAGGAAGTGCTTTTGTTGGCAACAGCAAGGGTGCTAGCACAGGTTATGCATAAACCTGTGTTATCTGAGCTGAACAGTAAAACACACAAGAGTCTTCTGGAGCTCTGTTTCCGGTCCTGAGTCCTAATCCACTCAGGGAAACATGTTACCTCCAACTTCCATCAATGGCCTGTTTCCATCCCTGCTTATTTTTCCACCGAGATATATCCTTTATGTCACAGTAACAAATTGTCATGGAGAACTGTTTTGTGTCATGAAACCTCAAACTCTTGTGCATGCATCCAGGGGGTTTTCCAGCCAAAAGCAGAGATCAGATGACTAAACTGCACTAAATTTTGGTACAGTGGGTTTTTTAAGAATTAAAGCTAAACCACAGTGTACAGGTATGTTGCAACTATGCCACCACAGTTAACATTTTACTATGCAAAAAAGCTCCTTTAATCAACAAGATGAAAACAAAAAAAATGCAAAATGTCTTGGGCTTTCTCTTCTAGCAGCCATTGTGTATACTATTTTGCACATGATTAAAGCTTGTTACTTGGTCCATCAAGTCCAAATGAAGTGCATAATGTGAACGTAACTGGGGTATGGGAGGCAAACTTTCATTTGACCCCAGTATTTGCTTCAGCTGCTATTTTTGTTTTGACTTCAACTAGTTCTTCTACTCTGGCCAGAACACTCTCCATTAAGTCAAATGTGAAGAGAGCCGATTGAAGAACCTGAAATTTGATGGAAAGTTAACGTTATTTTTCAGTTTATACAGAAACTTTTACTAGCTTCTCACTCCCCAACATACTTCTAAATGAACACAAGTCTTTAAGAGAAACTTCACGTCTCTTTCTGTACCTGATGAGTCTCACTGCAACCCCATCACCCACCTGAAGTTCCATTTCACTTGTCATCGTAGGCATCTTTCCCCCAGCTACTGTGACAGAGCAAACTGTCTTAGAAGTGTGGGATTCTATAAACAGGAAAGAATCAAATCATCAGTATAGCATGCTATTTTCGTCACCAGCTCCTTGCGTGGTCTGACTCAGTATAGGTCATGATCCTACCAAAATAGAGTGGCAAGGTGCTTTGAGAGTCACTGGCTCCTTAAAGTGCACTTCATTCCAAGCACACCTGTTAACAATCCAAACATCCTTTCCCACTTTCATTTATTCATTTTTTAAAAAGTGAAAATGAAGTCAACTAACCTCTTCTGTTCTCTTTTTTATTCTTTATTTCTGCTTCATAATGTGCCCTTGACATATTAAGTCCAGTGTGTAAGGGCTTCAAGAAATTTTGCTCAATCTTTGTAAGTTCTGTCCATATGCAGGTCTAGTCAAATCAAAAGAGTAAAGTTTATTTTGACGCACAACACCAAGATCCCAGTGCTTAGTGAAAATGTCCAACTATATCACAGAAACAGAAGAATTTAATATTGACTTGCACTGTAATCTGCTGAATCTCTATAACCTCCCCAGCCCTCTTACCAAAGCATTTCTCGTTCCCCTAAACTAGACTTCCACTTATTTTCACTGTGCCTTTCAGAACATTTTATTTAAAAAGGCAACTTGTGTGACCCATTGAAAAGTACATCCTTCCAACAACAAATTGATGTAGCAGGTACTTGACAACCACTGTGTTTCTCGCAGGCCAAAACTGGAGCTTTACTGAACCTCAGTTTTGGCAGGTGGGCTGTGCTTTGGTTGGTGGGTCACAAACTGCAGGCCAGTTACAGCTTGCTTTTTTCGGTGGCTACAGTCAAAGTAAGGTTAAAATCATTTTTATTCCCTTATCTCCTAACTGTCCCCAAAATAACTGCTCTGAGACCCTATGTGATTTCTTACTCCTCCAGCAAATTCAGAAAGTTTTACCGAAGCATATCTTTGCTTGCAGGAATTCTGTCTCCCATGAAAACCTCTGTTGTATGCAGACTTAAGTCACTCTCCAAAGCTGTATCAATGCTAGGAGCAGAAAGCTAGGATATGAGCTGCAATTTCTGTGTGCATGTTCGTTTTTAAATAAAATGGAGGTGTTCATGACTTTTATACTTTTGTTTTATTTAAACTGCATGCTTTTTCTATTTATTTTAATCACATTTATTAGTTGTGTATTCCTCCTTGGGTCCATTCGGGGAGAAAAGTGGGGAATAAATATAGGAAGCAAGCCAAGAAGAGGCTCAGTAGCTGTTTGCAGGATTAGCAGGAGCTCAGAGAGGATGACTACACTGCAAAAACATACCAGAGGCCAAAGAGGCTCCATTTTATTTGCTTTGGTTTAACACGGCATTCCCCAATTAAGTAGTCAGGTGCTTCCTCACTGACAGAGAACCCAATGGTGCTTTTGGAAATACCGGCCTTCCTAGTACTGAAGTACAGTCACAACACTAAAAAGATACCAAGTTACAGTGGTGCCTCAATATGCAATAAACCTCAGCTCAGCTATGCATGCACAGAAAATACTGTTCAGCTGCTAGGATATAAAAATTGGATGTCAAGCCGGTTGCAAAATTTATATATAAACTGCTCCCTTGACTATCTTACAACATTTGTCCACCACAATGCAACAGCTGGATGAGAATATGAGCATGCAAAAAAAAGAACAAAAGAAACCCCCACCGTGATCGATCATAATATGTTTCATGGAAAAACTGCCACTTTACTGAGTTTGGAGCTGAAGCACGAGTGTGTTGCAGTAGGCGTGATATAGAAGACAGACAGAGAAAATTAGGAGTGAGGAATTGGCTTGCTTCTGCAGCTGTGTCTTTTGTAATCTTTATGCCACTGCAAAGCTCAAGTGCTGAGTAAAAATAGCACTTGCTGAGTGGAAAGGGGCTGAGAAAAATCACTAAATATCCAAACGTTATTCTTTGCTGCTAAAGGGAAGTCTAGCTATAAGACTGCATCATTAGTAATCAGTAATAGCTAAAATATTTTTTTTAAAATCCCTTCTCGCCATGGAGTAGGTAAATCAATGTATTTTCTAATGACTCAACTTTACTTACAATGTTTCATATGCTAATCTAGATCTCTGTTGCTGGTATCGAGTAAAATTGTATTACATATTTTAATATTTTGTTCATATCCTGCCATCTGCACTAGCCATCCATTCCAAATATTGCAATTTTACCTCTCATTAAACACACAACATAAGTGTATGAACATCCGAATGCTTCCCAGCAACCTGCATTTCTTCCAACCTAGTTAGGCGTTACCTTACTGGAGTGTGGATAGAAGGGTTCCAGCCAAGCCAGAGGTACATGGGGAAGTTTCTGGTTTGGCACTTCAAAGCCACCCAGGCTTAAGTATAATGAAAATCTCCTGGTTTGCTGTACCGCTCTTGGTGTGCATCACAAACGCTGGAGCCAAAAGGACTTGCTTACTCATAACAGACCAGTTCAAAAACAAAACATTAATTTATACGTTCTCTTTAATCAGTCAGTTCTGAACTGGATGCAAAGGAGTCTGTCCGGTACAACTAACAGTATATCCTAACCAACTATTTCAGAGAGAACAGCAGAAGGGAACAATCCAAAGTTAGGTGCACTGAATTCCTATTTAAATCCCACTGATTTAAATGGGACATAAGTATACATGATCATATTTGGAATTAAACTGTTAAAATCAATGGGTTTTACTTGTGAATAAATATATTTAGGATCAGACTGCAAGGTTGTCTTGTGAAGTACAACTGAAAATCTGTGGCCACTTTAAGTAAATATTTATTGTTTTAAATAAGGAAATGCTTTAAACTGGATTAAGACTGGAGGATCACTGGGGGAGTACATAATTAGAATGTCAAATACGTAGCTCAGGGATCCTCAATGGGTGGTGCCCATGGTGCGTGCCATGGTGCCCGCCAACACTTTTCCTGGTGCCTTCCAAGTGTTTTTAGAAAGTGGGTAGAGCCAAGTAGGGTTTCGGCCAGCTGGGCTTCTGACTGACCACTGGAAATTTGATTTGCTGTGCAGATTTTTTTAAATGTTGCTTTGGCAGCAGCTGCTACAACAGCACAAGGATATTCACTGTGTGACTGAGGGTAAGCTACGGCAGCCATTTTGTGGCTGGTTCTACCTCCTGCAAAAGCCGTTTTGTGGCAGTCATCTTGTGGCTGTGCCCACCACCCTGTGCCAGAATTCCAAAGGGGCCTGCAGGCTCGGAGAGACAGGGGATCCCTGGTGCAGCTACATCAAGCAATGGATCTGAAAACTAGAATAAGCTGCAAGGCCTACAAATAAACACATCAAAGTATAACATGGCAGTATTAAAGAAGACACAGAAACAGAGATTAAGCTATGATTACCGCTAAAGCAGCCCGAATGATCTACCAGATCAGAATGAAATCTTCAAAAGTGGGCTGCATTCACAACGCTGAAGGCTATTTGGCCTCCAGCAGAATAGAATTTAGCTCAAGATGACAGAGCAGTAAATCATATTCACTAGTAATTATAAAACTGTGATCTGGTTCCTTCTCTTTTCATGCTCACTGATTTCAAGTGCTTTGCTTGCAAAGCTAAACCTTTAGCCCACTCATCGTCTTGACACAACAAGAAGCTGAGATTTCACATCTTATATAACACAAGATATGTTAAGAGCTGCAGCACAGATTCTCAGAAGAGAAAATACCAGGGGGCACTTTCAAATAATTTTACTTGGGTGATGGGAAAACCTTTAGGATGATAATTAGTCTCTCCTGCAGTGGAACTGATATTTATCATGGACTGTTGAAAATGGGGGTTTTCTTTTTTGATAAGCTGAGAGAATCATCATGCTTGCTACTGCTTCAGCAGGGAGGGGGGAATTCAGCTCAAATACTCAGCAGCACTGTTGACATGCTTAGAGAACACAGCTGCAGAAGGGTTAGGAATCAAGGATCTTCATCTTCCTTCAGGAACAAAAATAAATGATTCAAGGCAAGGTTGTCAAAACACTCATGAATAAAGCTTGACACTACTATAATTTCCCCCCTGCATGCTGGAGGAATACAGATGCTTCAAGCTGTGTGATAAAGTGGCTTCCTTAAAAGGGGAGAAGGAGCTTTAAAGATCTAAAGGGTTTGTACTGAGACATATTGTATAGATCTTTTCGAAAGTCTGGATAGTGTTTAAGCCTAATGATCTATCGGGACAACTACATGTGGATAGTTACGTACTGAAAAATTACTCTGAATTACAGGTTCTAATCTGGATTTCTATTGCATGTAGATGAAAAAGTGAAAAGCACCATCGTAGTTAACAGTAATTAAGCAATACATTTGAATGGTACTATTCTTAACAAAGCTACAGGTTAACATATTTCATCGCTTTTATTCTCAAACACACACAGAGCTGTCAATTTTTTAAAAAATCCATTACCACTTACTTTATTGTCATTTTCATTATCCCTAATGATTAAATATCTCAGCAGATTTAGAGATGCCATAATCCTGTGAATAAGAAATGAAGAATTAATCACTTAAGGCTGGAACGGACATAACAGTTTTCTTGCATGGAAGAAAGCTGGTGGGTAACTTACGGTGTAACAAATGATGTTAGAATGCAAAACCCACACGTGTGAGAGAACAATAGATTTATAGAACATTTCCAGGTTGCTACAGCTAGTTATGTCCAAATAAGCCCTTAGAATGCCAGGAAGGCTGACAAGGTATATAATCTGCGAAGGTCCAAGAACTAATATTAAATGCAGCCAACTACTTTAGAGCCAGTTTGGTGTAGTGGTTAGGAGCGCAGATTCTAATCTGGGAGAAGTGGGTTTGATTCCCCCACTCCTCCACATGCAGCTGCTGATGTGACCTTGAGTCAGTTACAAGTTCTCTCAGAGCTGTTCTCTTACGAGCAGGTCTCAAAAGAGCTGTCTCAGTCCCACCTACCTCACAGAGTGCCTGTTGTGGGGAGAGGAAGGGAAAGGCGATTGTAAACCACTCTGAGACTCCTTTGGGTAGTGAAGGGTGGGGTATAAATCCAATCTCATCTCATCATCATCATCTTAAAAATAAAAACTGTAGAGGCTCATTCAGACTGAACCTAATGCAATTTGTCTTCAATTAAAAAGCCGTTTTTTTCAGTGTCCCTTACAAACGTAACTGGCCCTTCTCCCTGACTCTTCTGTGGCCATCATCCACCCGAACTACACACGCAGGATTCCCCAGAGGTTACCAAAGGCAAGCCCACCACCTCCTCATTAAACTAAGGCTTACCAATGCCTAAAATACTCATGGAGCATTACCCTTTGTTCCCAATCACCTTACTACCACTTCTTACCTTCCAGGAAGATCAGGAAGCCCCATGACTTCTACCGGTCATCAGGCAGTCCCAAAGATAAACCTCAGATTAGCTGAACAGAGTATTGTGCCTCAGGCAAAAACCAGATGAGGAAAACCAGATCCTGCAAAACTTGCCAAATGGAACCACCACTCTCCCATTCAAATCCAACTCATAACTCTCCATCAAACCCATGAAAATGCCTGCATCTCCCCCCCCCAAAAAAAGTTCTCTGTTCTTCTCCATGAGGAAATTTCTGGAAGGTTTCAATCACTGCAATGGCTCTTTGGAGTACAGAGGATGGTACGATTTTGATTCCTGTCCCCAACATACAAGCTGCATGCTTTGCTCTCTGACTCATACTAAAGGAAATAAAAGAAGTCACTTATTTCAAAATCTGTATTTAGAGTATGCATGGAATACATGAATATCAAGAGCAAAATTAGGTAAGAGGCCCATGAACAGATTCCTTGAACTGTAAATTTCTTTGGGTATTCTAATTGAATCTGATATACATCTGACTACTTGCAGAGGAGCTCTGATAAGCATGCCAGGCATTAGCAAACTTCATCTTAACTGCCTACTCTGGCTTAAAAGCCTCAATGAAGGTCACTTAATCAAGAAAGAATCCTCAGTGAAATATTTTGGCCATGATGCTCATCACACCTCACCTGTCTGAGTTCTGGAGAAGATCCGTTTCAGCTCCTTCAGGAAGTGATAACACAGCGTCTAGTAGTGAAACCAGCTGGAGTCCAGTAAAACATTTACTACTCTTTGTACTCTGAAAACAATGTATCATGCAGGAAAAAACTTAGGTAATATATTTTTTGTGCAGTCAGTAGCTGCATTAATATAATAACAAAGCTAGTTCAATAAATGAAGAAATTAATGACAATTAAAATGATTTTTACTGTGGCCAGCTAGTAAAGGTATCTTTTCTAATTGTGGGATTCTAATTGTAAACTGAGTCTCCCACAATTAGAAAATATACCTTTACACATTTATCTCCTATTTTAACATATTTATTGCTTTACTGTTTCCCCCTCTTAATTAAACCAAAACAACTGTTGACCTTATAACCTTAGCTTGTTATTTAGTTTTGCCTTTGCATACCTTAAAACATCTTCATCATGTTACATGTTCATTTGCTGTACAGTCTCTGTCTATAAGTCTGAACTCTTACCTGCCATTCCAATGTATCTTGAAGAAGTGTGCCTTGCACACGAAAGCTCATATCTTGAATAAATCTTTGTTGGTCTTAAAGGTGCCCCTGGACTCTGTTCTACTGCTTCAGACCAACATGGCTGACCACCTGGATTTAACTTGGATGGTCACATAACTTAATTTTTGAGGGTTTTTAAATTTCCTAAGTGCCAGTCTTAATTAGGGTTTAGAACAGGGAAGTACAGTGAGGAGGAGTATGTTTACAAATGCAGAAGACATGAACTGTGGGTTTAAAAGCATAAGAAACCGTTCTTCACTGATATTCTAATTTTCTTTCATATAATACAACAAAAATTGCCATTAAATATTTTTTCTGTGATATATTTTTGTCTATGTAGACTTTAGAACCAATTTATCTGGAAACCCTTTTTTAATAATGAAAGCTTTAGAATCTCACAGTATCATACAGCAGTTGGGTATTCTTGTACAGGTTAATCAGGAAGGTATGCCTTACTTAAAATATATACACACACTTCACGCATGGGGTATTTCAACAAACAGAAAGGTGGAGAGTGAGAGGGCCAATCTGAACAGGATCACCCAAAATAGTTGATCTTAAAAAGTGCTAGAAGCAATTATTTGTTCATCAACATGTTCCAAAGTGCTGTTTTTAGTGTGTTTCAACTACCAATATACCCCACATCAAAGGCAACAACTTAAGAAACACGTTTTAGCTATCCAACTTTATCCATTTCTGACTATCTCTTATGTCCTTTTCACTATGGATGGCATAGACATAATGAAGATCATAGAGCTCTGTCTCTTTGTAAAAGTAAAATGGCACATGTGCCACTCCAACCTGAATCAAGGCTATAGAGGGAGGGTACGGGGGGGGTTTAATCCTTCAGCTCCATCCTTCAATACACAGTGTTTCTTTTTCTTTTGAAATGCTACAAACAACAAAGGACAGGTGGTTTTGATTAACAAAACCAAACCGGAGTTGCAAGATCAGCCCCCCTCTTCCTTGTACAGACTGATCTTTGAAAAGATGTGCCAGAACTCTCAAGAGGGAAATGAAGTTTTCAATCTGTATACTGAAAACTCATGAACTTTTAAACATTTTAAAAGAATTCTGTCGAAGACGTTCTGGAACTCTGTTCCAGCAAGTGCCCCCAGGAAAAAAAGCCCTGGATCTAGGGCTTCCAGGTCCCATACCTTTGCCGGCCAGGGGATTTGGGGGGGGGGGCATTCTGGGCAGTGACATCATCACACCAGAAAGCTCTGGTATTTGGGTGAAACTATGGTTTTTCCAACCTCAAAACCATAGTTTGACCAAATACCAGAGTGTCTCCTGGCATCACTCTCAGGTGACATCATCACTTGGGGGGGTGTACTTCTGGTTTTACCAGAAGTGGACCCAAAGTCGTCATTTGGGGGCAGGACCCCCCTTCTGGACCGGGGAACTGGGATCCTAAACTGATCTGAATCATGCACAAGTTGCATTTTACATATGAATGGAGATCTGATTTTACAAATGAATGGAGATCTGTAATCTTTGGTGTCTTCCACTCAGGGACAGAATTCTGTGGCTTCCCCACTGCCAGTGTGCCTCAGATAAAGCAGAGCAGCAACGGGGTCTCCACACGCATGGACAGTTTCCCCATGGTTTGCCTGCCCTAATGCCCTGGAACTTGCCACCCTCTATCCCCAGCCACCAGTGGTTTTGCAATAAAAAAACAGCAGCACAAGAATGTTTTTACAGCAATACACTGCTGTAAGTATGGTTGCCGACTTCCAGGTGTTACCTAGAGATCTCCTGCTTTTATAACTGATGTCCAGATGACCAAAATTAATTCCTCTGGAGAAAATGGCTGCTTTGGAAGGTGGATGGTATGACATTATACCCTGCTGAGGTCCCTGCTCTCCCCAAATTCCACCCTCCCCAGGCTAAACCCCCAAAATCTCTAGGTATTGCCCAACCCAGGGCTGGCAACTCTAGTTGTAAAAATACACGTAGCATGTTCTCTGAATTCCCAGCTTTCATTTAAAAAGTAAATCTCTATCCCGTTTGCTTGAGAAAATACTCCTTTCCTTATAGCTCTGCAAGGAAAAGGGCTAGAGACCCATTTTTTTTAATGAAAGCAGAATTCAGGGAGCCTGCTACACCTTTTGTTACAATGATATATCAATATAATGATCTGCTAGTGCTGATGTACAAAAATAAATAAAAGTGTCCCTGGAGGTGGGGGAGGAAATGGGGATAGGGTTAGAGAAAATGACCACCACATGGGCCAGAAAATCCAAATTTACCTACCAACCCAGCATCCATCCAGGCTTTACTGAAATCTTTCCCAAAACTTTGGAGCAAAGCATGTTAGGAAACATGAGAGTAAAGCCTGCACCATAATGCTATGGTGAAGCAAGAAACAATCCTGAACTTGTGGCAGACAACACATGTGGAAGAGCCCTTTTTTCCATCTATTTGTGCTCTGAAACAGCAAAGGGAAGGAAACATGCTCTAAATCAGGTATGTCCAACAGGTAGATAGCGATCTACCAGTACCAGGGGTCAGAGGTAGATCACCAGCCCCACTTGGTCTCACTAATGGTCTCACTAATGAGCAAGAGCGAAGTTTTAAAGACTGCGCATCAGCCTGGATCAATACTTGACCTACATTTAACACAAATAACTCTGAATAAAAGTTAAAGAAAGTTATTGAGACAGTTAAAGAAAGTTATGACTCAATTAAAAATGTTCGCAGTTCTTTCTGGATCTTTGTCTCTGTTTTGTTTTTGCTTACCAGTAAATGACAGAAGGTGCATTATAAATGGGGGTGGGGGGGGGGTGGGCCGGTGGAACCCAACGTTAGTGGGTTAAAATCTAATTTGAAACTAATTTGAAACTTTATTTTCATGGTGGTAGATCACTACCTGTTCGAAGTTGGACATGCCTGCTCTAAATGATGAAAAGAGCTCTTTAAGGGGCTTTCCAGCACAAAAACTTGGCACCGATTAACAGATACATCACAAGTGTATCTATCAACTTTTCCAAGCTTGCCTCCTTTGGTCTTTTTTAGACACCTTTCTTACTCCTGAAGATAAAGAGTGAGGGGTAGTAATTTAAAGAGAAAATCAGCACCATACTCCCAACAATGAACATGCAGAAACAAATGTGCACCTGGATAGTAGCTTTAATGTACAACTGTACATTTTCTACTGTTTGGCCCTCGATAACCTCCTCACCTTTAAAGATAAATCAATCTGATTTTTAATATTTTGGATAATGTATGCTTCCACACCAGAATGATTACTTGTCTTCAACAGACACCTGAAACACAAGACAGAACAGGAAAGACTAAGTCACACATTGCGTAGTACCATTAGCTAGAACTGACATTTCTGTAGTATATAGTGATAACTATAATTTATGTTCACTAACTTGGCAGTAAAATGAATAGGTCTTATGATTTAGATTTTCTGGCAACATCACAATACAAGGCATACCTGAACAAAGTGTATTTTCCTTCTTCCTCAAACTTGTTTATATAGAGTTGTAAAAGCTTTAAGCTCTTCTTTCTCTACACAGAAAAACATGAAGCAAGTTGCATTTTGTATAAGAAACAACACTTACAATCACACAAAAGTCAGTTACGTACCAGAGGTTCAAAAGGACACAGTGTCATCAATTTGACCATATCCTACAATAAAAAATACAAATTATATATAATTTTTTTCACAAAATATCCATTTGTAAGTAAAACATCACTTTAAATGCTGTTGAAAAAAGGAACCAACTTCAACTCACAAAAATAAGGAAACAAAGCTGTAAAGCTGTAACTCCATCCTTAAGCCACACTACTGCACACATACATATTGGAAGGGCCAGGATAGTAAGCGATCTTGTAAGTGTACAAGCTGCAATAAAGGCATAGAAAAGTGGATTAAGGAGAGAGTGACAGAGTGAAAAACATTAACTCAAGACCGCCTTAAGATTGCAGTTAAGTGTTTAGAAAAAAATTACCCAGCAGGTTCTTCCAATGTAACCTGTATCGCTCTTGTGAGGATTTTGGAAGAACGAACATGGTCATACTACTAAAATTTCTACATTCCTGTTGGAACCCTCACAAAGGATTTTTCAGGAGCAGAATTCTTCAACTGCCCCCATTTGAATGTAAACCATTTCAACCTATGCTCAAATGTCACTTTATAAAGACATTGCAAAAGTGGGAAAAACAATATGATCATCTCCTAAATTATCCTCTTCTATTCCAAGTTTTAGTAAGCTTTCAAATATTCAAATACGTTATTAAAACCATGATAAGAAAGAACAGTATTCAAGAGGCCTCATTTCAGACACCACATTACAACCTACTTTGTGTTTCCCTATTTAGCGAACATACAAGGATTGAGGCTGGAATTTGTACGTCAAACACAGAAGGATGCCCTGGTTTTTGTTTCCCCAATCTTTCTGGTCTCCATCCAGATACAACTGTTTGAGACTTTTACCTCTCCAACTCCACCACCCTCAGCTACCTAAAAGTCTCCTGCTCCCTCAAACAATTCTACCTTCTTTCCCTTGATGCCCTTTATGCCTATGTACCACACTTCCTCTCATTTCCTACACATCTCTTTTCAAAGCCCACCATTTCTGTCGAGCTTTTAGCACAATTCCCTTCCCACCCCCTTCTCCCGCTCCTCCTTTCGTTGCCTCCCTTATGTCAACTTAAAATTGTAAGCTTCTTGGGAAGGGTGTACTCTGTAAAGGGCCATGTACATTGATGGCACTTGGTGGGATCTCATGATCAGTCAGCAGAAGATGCTGATGGTCTTTCCCCTCCCCTCCCCCCAGCAATCATTTCCGGCTCAGGGTAGGTGTTGCGGAACTAGGGCTGGATTGAATCTCAGTCCTCTGCTAAAACTCTGCAAAATCCCTGGTATACCTATGATACTTTAATTTCTATAGTAATTAGCTTCTATAGTTGAAACTTTTGGTTCTGTTTCCCAGGAGGCTTCAGGCTGCTGCTATGTGCTGTGTGTGTGGCCTTCAGGGTATCACTGTGTACGACTTTGCCTGACATGACTTTTGCTTTCTGGGAATGTTCATACTTAGCAGAAGTCAGAAGTCACTAACAAATTCTACACAGATAAGAGTATCAGAAACGAGCTTACTTGATTCTGTGAGTCACCCTAGTTTAACCCAGCTTTCCTTGACTTTCCTGACCCCAGAGACAGAAAAGGCTAACTTTGTTGTATACCTCGAATGCTCACCACAGACTTGACTGACAGGGTACTTGAGGTCTCAATTTAGTCTTGTTCCTGGTTGTTCTGATCAACATGATAAAAATCTGAACTATGTTCTTTTAAAACTCTCATCCATGGCTTTTTTGAAATGTTTTTGTTATCAGCCCGTTTAATGAATCACATTAACGTACTGAGTAAATACTTCCAGTCTAAATTCCTTTAAACACATTTTGGGAAATACCTGCACAGAGCAGAAACGGTGTGATACGCAATTAAAAGCTGAAGGATTTTGCATTACCTGAGGTATTGTAATAAAGCTTCTGAACTCCAAGTATTGAAGGAAAAGGCTATTATCTTCCAGCCTCAGTAGACAGCTCTCCAATAGATCCTACAAATTAAGTATCACATTAGTTTTAAAGACAAAGGGTGTGACCTCTGTCCCCCAGTTAGCAGGGCAGCCATTATGGGTGCTGAATTCCATATGTGCCCATCACAGCCCTTGTGTACACAACAGAGCTCCTAAAGTGAGCAAAGTGCAATTTTACTTTTGGCAGGACCTCCAGGACTGTTTGGTCAGACATACATTTAAACCTGAAGTCCTTTTTGCTTTCAGCTAGCGAAACACCTGTCACTTTGAACTGCAAAGTGTACAGAGTTTGTAAATGCAAGGACTTCTTTGGACTGTGGCACATCATTGCATGTGCCACACAAAAACCATACTGAACACTACATGGGATCCCTGGAGGTGAGGATCCTGTCATGTCCTGCAATTACTGTCCCCAAGCACCATGCCTTACTTTTCTCCAAAGGAGCAAATGGCAACCTTTCATCTATACAGGAGGAAAAAAAGTTACTCCGTGGTAACCTGAGCAACTGAACATCAAGCCTCCTATCTCTGATCAGCCCATCAGTGAAACCCCTGGATTAAAAATCAGAATATATACTAATTGGGGTGGCACTGGAAGACTCCATTCATCCCTAATCTGCAAGCCAGTGCAATTAAAATTACACAGTAAAGGATGCTTTCAGACACGTACCCATGATCACCTGGATTAAAATGGCCCCATAGTTTAGAGCAATGTGTCCCAAAACACCAAAACTTCATATGTGAAAACACAGGGCATAACCCAGCATACATTGCCTTCATTTATTTCAACAGTAATTAGTTCAGCTCCTCAGCAAGCATCATTCAGATCGACAGTGGCTGGTTGCTAGGCAACAGTGCTTAACAGATTGCAGTGACAACTATTTCAATTTGGTCCAGATTCAGGTGCACATATTTCTAAGGCTCTAGCTGGAGGTGGGCTTGTAACCCTAAATATACCTGCTGAATAGTAACCGCCACTGAAATCTACTCAACTTACCACTAAATAAATACATGTAGGAGGGACATGTTAGTTCTATATTGTCCTTGCTTTTTAAAGCAGCCAGATGGAGTTTACACATCCTGAAAGTGCCACTGGAGACCAGTTATAATCAGCCTATCCTGTGTTCTATAGGGTGCAACTATATCCCCCACACTGTTCAACTTCTATGTAAGGCCTTAGGACATTCCCTTCGTAGTTCTGGCCTTGGTTGGCATCAATATGCTGATGACACCCAGCTCTGTATCTCCTTATCCAAATCTCCCAGTGATGCAGTAAATGTCCTGAACTGCTGCCTGTCTGCTGTGGTTATATGGCTAAGAGTGGGAAAAAAACTGAAACTAGACCGGGACAAGACAGAGGTAATGCTGGCTGGGAAGCTGGAGATCTTGAAGGACATTGTGCTTCCCACCTCTGATGTGGTTCATTTACCCTTGCTGACTTGGTTAAGAGCCTAGGGATCATACGGGGTGCAACGTTAGTGCTGGAGAAGTAAGCTAATGCAGCTGCAAAGCATGCTTTCTTCCAACTCTGTTTAACCCAGAAGATTCCCCCCCACACACACTTTGATTTAGCTGATCCAGCCACCTGGATCTATGCCATGGTGACATCGAGACTAGACTATTGTAATGCACTGTACATAGGTCTGCCCTCAAAGTCAGGTCAAAGACTCCAGTTGGTGCAAAATGCTGCAGCTCAGCTATTATCAAGAGCTAGGCAGGTCATACATATTACTCCCATCCTACAGTCTCTCCGTTGGCTGCCCATCAGTTACCAAACTCATTACAAGCAATTGGCTATCACATACAAAACCTTTCCTGGCCTTGGAGTCTCATGTCGACAGGACCAGCTGTTCCCCTATGTTCCACCATGATATCTTTGCTCATGTGAGCAGGACCTTCTGTAAATGCCACCCTGCAAATGGGCAAGATCAAATGCCCATACAGTGTGTTCCACTGATAACAACTTCCTGGTGATCCCTGGCCCTAAGAATGTCCGACTGTCCTCGACCAGAGCCAGGGCCTTCTCAGTCCTGGCCCCAACCTGGTGGAACTCTCTGCTGAATGACACCAGGGCCCTGTGGGACCTTGTGCAATTTGTAACCATGTGTGCTTTTAAATGTATTATCTGTACTGTGCTGATGCTATATGTCTGTTGAATGTCTTTACATTTGTGCGTATGGGATAAGGGGGTTGCTGTGTTTGAATGGCTTGCTTTGCATCTCATGCCTCTGGATGAGCAAGGCTTGAACTGCTTGTGCCACAGAACACGAGCTTCCCTGCACCTTCCCAGTATGCCTCAGGACAAAGAAGACCATCGCCATTAAGCTCAGCTTGGAGACTTGGAAGAACAACAGGTTTCCCACCATTACAGACCTGTGGGATCCCTCGTAACCCTCTCTATCTGGTTTGGCATCACAAAGAAAACATCCTGTATTGCCTTCATGGACCAGGCACATCTCTGCAAGTCAAAAGTTGCCATGGAGATATGACTTTGACACCTTACCACATGGCTTCTCTTTGAAGTTAGGTTAGAATTTAAATATTGCCCCCTGCCCCTTAGGTAGAGCATCACGACCCGTCAGACCTATAGGCATCGAAAAGGGGACGGATTTCAGGTATAGATTGGCCTTAAGCCAAACCCCAAAACTAGGTTTTAAAAGAGGAAACACAGCCTTTGTTTCCTAGGCTAGGCTAGGTTAACCCATCCTCCCTCATACTTCTCACCTTGCAACTTAAGTCCACTGCAGGTGATTCTAAGTGTTCCCTGGATCGCGCGACCAGGAGAGCGCACACTTGTTTGGCTGGTCCATTCAGTGTGTTTTTAGAATCCCTAAAGTTTGTACTTATGTTCCTGATCCTCTGCTGAGAAAGAGTTACCTTCCACCTGGAATCAGATGAGTATTAATCTCAACCCTTCTGTGTTACCCTAGTGTTTGTTGAATTTATTATTTTTCATATTGAATTGCTTTCTATTTGCTATTGTAAACTAAAGGAATCTTGAAATGCATGTGTGATTGTATCTGTTTTTCGTATGCTTGAGAACTACTTAGTAAAGACAACATTTATTCATTAAACCTAGTGTGTTGTCCCTTCTTGGAAATAGGAGTGTTTATTTCTGATTAAAATCTCTGTATACATGTGATCAACCAAGAACTCAGGAATAAAGCCCCTGTTGTAGATAAAACAGTATTGGGCTTTCGGAACCATCCTTAGAGGAGTTCCGGTAACAAATTCCACAGAGCCTGTAAGGCAGAGATGTTCCACCAGGCTTTCGGTTGAGGGCAGCAATTGTTGGTTACACTGGCTGGCACCATTCCCCTTTCCCTCTCCTCCTTATATATATTTTGTTTAAGTTCCTTTGCCCTTCCACCAAATAGTCAGGTAGTCGGGGGGGGGGGAAGGGGTGCGGCGTCGAGCGAGGTGGATGCCTAGGCCCGGAGCTCTTCCTCAACCTACCTTCAGCAATTAGAAAATCGCCCTTCAAACTCGATATTGAAATCCAAAATAAAGAAAAACAGACAGGAGAAGGGAACACCCTCAACATCGCCATAAAAATCCAGCCGGTAAGCTCGTTCCTTTTCTATAATCTTAGACGAAGCTAATGCTGGGGCGGGAAACGCAGCAGCACAAAATGGCAGACGGAACAATTGAAGACGAGGAAATACTTACTCCTCTACCTAAAGTGGACCTTATTGAGATGGAAGATCGAATCCTTATAAAATTAAATGCTCTACTGAAACCAGTCCAGGACCAACTAGGAGAAATAACTAAAAGCATAGCAGATACTAAGAAAAAAGCGGAAAGTGCATTAGCACTGGCAGAGGCTGTGCAAGATGAAACACAAAATTTGCAAAAAGGAAAATGACTCTTTAAATAACAAAGTCCTAACTTTGGATATGGAACTTCGTAAAAATAATATTAAATTCAGCGGTTTTCCTGAACAACTCAATACAGAAGAAGAACTCAGTGACTTTATGGCAAGCTGGCTAGCTGATATTTTGCAATTAGGAGAAGACATGGTGCCTGTTATTGTTAAGGTATATCGTATAGGCTCCCCAAAAAATCCACATAGAAAAGGCCCAAGAGACATAGTAGTTTCTACGTTGGATTACAGAGTGCGAAAACAGATTTAACAGCAGCAAGGGAGAAAGGAGGATTTGATTAAAAAGGCCACAGAACTGAAACGTTTCCGGACCTTCCTCCTGAAGCCATTGGTAAAAGGCAAGATTTAAAGCAAATAACCTCACAACTACAGGAAGCCAAAATAAAGTATAAATGGATTGGAGAAGCAACCCTACCTCTTATCTACAAAGGAGAAAAACTACAAGCAACAAACTTAGAGTCAGGATTTAAACTGTTGAAAAAACTGGGGCTGAAAATTCCAGAAGACCTCAACAAATATCACTACAAAAGAAAACTGCAATTCAACTTTACTCTACCAAAAGAAAGCAAAATCCTAGTGCCTAATGCACGCCGATATACTAATCGTTAAGAGCGATCTGTAATTTAAATAGACAGTTGATTTCTTTCATAGTTTATAAAAATGTTTACTTGATAAAGTTTATAAGATTTAGCACTGTTAACTTTAAGTAAAATTCAAATTTGAAATTAAAGTATATAAAGTGGGTATAGGAAGGGGGTGGTGAATACTTAGATATGGGTGGGGGTGGGGGAGGATAAGTAGATAGTAAATCTAGTTAGTTAAGCTACTTTATAGAGACAGGAATTTTTTCCTGCCATCCTGCAACAGTTTGCAGGAGCCTTTAGGTATCATATAGGTTAAGTGTGCTGGTTTCAATTTAGAAATTAGTTTTTTTTTTCTTTTTCTTTTTTCTTTCTAGGAGATAGTTAGGTAAAGCTTATTAGGAAGAAAAGTTTAAGGAACGTTAGTTAATATATCCTGCAAGAGGGATAATTGCAACTTACTTGAAATCTGAATATACCCTCTCTGGAAGATATGTTTAATATGAATATTGCATATTGAAAATAATATGTTTAGAAACCAAACAATAACTGTTATGAATCACTAAATGTAAACGCTTAGTCCTATTTAGATAACCTTATTGAATGTTATCGTCCGAAAGGTTTTAAAGTGTTTTATAGTTTGTTAAAGTTATGAATGTTCTTGTTTTATATTAAAAATAATAAAATATATTTGAACAAAAATAGCCAGGTAGTCCAGAATGGGAACAGAAAACCACAAATCACCATCTGGGGTTCTGGTTTTATTTCTTACTAACTGTATTTGGATTTTAAAATTTGTATTCTGTTTTACGGCATTATGCCTTTCCTGTACATCACCCAGAGCCCAGCATAAGCTGGGATAGGGCGATTAATAAATAATAATAATAATAATGATAATAATAATAATAATAATAACAACAACAATAATACATTGTTTGTTGCAGACAGTTAATGCACTTTATGGAATGGGGTCAAGAGGCTCTCGTTGTAGCATTCTGTAAACTATGCAAAGCTGAATTATTCAAAAGGGCATTCTTATATAGGTATATAGCGCTATATTATAATGGAAAGCGTCAGAAAGATGTTTTAAAGAAGGGAAAGGGATTATGAACTACACCACTGTGTATCGTTCGTACAATCTGTTGCTGTATGTATTTTCCTACTATTTAATTTCTGCCTCATTTAACATGCCATGTTAATACTTAAGCTTTGTTTCAGCCTTGTCTCAGATTTCTAGGCAATCCCAATCCTATTACGTTGCTTACTGGATGTCCCATTCTACTGACCAAATTGACTTAAACTGTGTAATTCACTTTGAGAAAGACAGACTATGAATAACAAATTTAAAAAATGATTTTAAAAAGAAAACAAAACAAGTGACACTTACAAGTCCTTTTGATAATACAGACTCTTCTTTCCTACAAGAAATTAAGATGCTGTCAGTTTGTGTAAATCTAAAATTAATATTTGGTGGTCTTTTTGAAACCCAGATACATTCTTTATCACCAAGGATCATGTCTCATGATGCTTGCCCCATATCTCCATCTAAAATTGCTGCGTAACAAAAGCCTGTACGTCAGCTGACCATCCTTGTGGGCCTGATACTCACACAATTGTACTATATCTTACTGTAGTTTCTCACTCTGGTTTAAATGCAGTATTATGCAAGGTGACTCCAAACTCTGTCTGTAAACCATGTGAAGGGAGGATCAAGATGTGAGGCAGGGAAAGGAGGTCTCGTTGCAAAAGAAAATGGAACATGCACATGGAGGACTAAACCCTGCCACCTTTTTACCTCACTGCATTCCACGGACTTAAAAGTTTTGTCTCCCAGCCTGGCAAAAAACATTCAAAGCATGTCCAGAAGAAAGATAAGGGGCAGTGTTTAGTGTGCTCATGTTCTTTGTTTTCATTTAAAAACAGAAAACACTCTCCAACACACACACATACCACACAGACTTTATATGGGAATAAGAAAAACTAGGAATCCTTCAGCCACATCTAGTTTGACCTTTGAATTACAGGCTAAATGCAATCCCATATTCTTCTGGAATCTATTGATGTCTTGCTTTCAGCAGGGCCAGGTTTACACTGCCTCAAGTATCACATCGTATCCAAAAGCAAATGAGACACAATTAGGTCATGTAAGCAGAGCCAGTGCATATTGGGTAGCCTCACTTACACAAGCTACCTAATTTGCACTGGTTTGGATCCAAAGGGATCCTAGCATGAGTAGATGTACTTTTGTTTGTATAAGTGAGGCTACCCAATTTGCACTGAGTCCCGCTACCACTTACATGCCCACCAACTACATGCCCACCAGCTACAGTGTTGGCAGCTCGGTGTTTAGGGGTATGGGGTTGCAGGGTGCTGCATCAAGAAGGTGGTGGCAGGACCCCCTTCTTCAAGCAGAACAATCACCACATTTGTTAGGATCCAGCTCCAAATGCCCCAATTACGTTTTGCCATTAATCTTTTTAATTGTGTATTTCTGAAAATGTTACCTGCTCTGAGATCTTGGGAAGAAGTAGGGTAAAAATGGAAATAAATACAGAGTTAATAACCTTACCTTTCCAGCAGAACTTGAATGTGCACCATGTTGCACTGCAGAATGTACGAGGGGCTACAATAAAAGAGTCATGAACAGCTGTAACTTATGCCTCACACGATCTATTCCAAAGATAGTCCCAGTTTGTAATAAGTATTTTTGCCAACAAATGTTATGTGTATGATTATTTTTAACAGTTAACCCATAAACACTTGGTTTTTCAAATCTCCCTCTCCTGCCCCCAAACAAATAAATGAATGCAATACTGTCATGATCTGGGCTGTGCAAGTAAAGGCCTAGCAGGCCCAGGAAGCCTGACTAGCAGTGGGAGGAGGCCAGGCCTACATAAGAACATAAGAGATGCCAATGTTGGATCAGGCCAAAGGCCCATCCAGTCCAACACTCTGTGTCACACAGTGGCCAGAAATACCAGTGCCATCAGGAGGTCCACCACTCCCAGAAGTCCCTGAGAGGTTTTGGCGCCAATTTTAGCCAATCACAGAGAAAGGGGACTTATAATAAAAGAGCTGGTACAGAAGAAGAGCTGTTCTTTCTTCCAAGAGAGCAGGGCCAGAGGGAAGGCTGCTGCTGGGAGAGACCCTCACCCTGAGAGGAAGGGTGAGTAGACTTAGGCCCAACTAAGACAGTGAGCTAGGGACTGTGAGTCTAGTCGCGTCTGGTTTCTTTTCTCTTCACCCCCTTATTGCTATTGTTCTTGCACCTTGTTTGTTTCACATATTTGACTGACCTCCTATATAACCCTCTTATTTGTTGTTTACTATGCCTGGTCCTCACACCTATTATTCGGCCAAATAAGGGAGGTCTGAAGGTCTTGGGAGGGTGCTCTGGGCCTTCTCAAGGGAACCTAAAACCAGAGTGGTGGCAGCATTAGGTGACACCCCACCTGAGCTGTGACAAATACTCACTGGAAAACCACTGGAAAATAGTTCATTCCAAAGTCCTGAACAAAGACTATATAAGAAAGACATGCCAAAGAATCTGCTGACTGTTCTTGTTCTATTTCCACTAAGCCCTCATTATCCCAGATTTGATTTTTGCATCCATGTTGAGGGAATACTTTGGGAATCAATTCTCTAATATCCAGCAAAATGCCCTGGTAAACAAAAAAGAATGTTTAGCAGTTCACATAATGCAACACAACAAATAATATTGTTTTCCACACCAAAAGATACATCTTTCATACACCAAATGTTTTGTAAACTGCAAAGAACCTAGAGGAGGGTAAAATATAAATTTCACAGCAGTAACTGCCATTAAGGTGTGTGTGCTGGTGCCATGTACAGTTCTGTAATCCACAAAGAATGTAATATGATCCACATTATCAGATGCCACCAAAGAAGGAGCAAAGACAGAAAGGTTCTGCCAGACATTTTAATATTTCCTTGTTGTGACCCTAGTTTTCTGGCATCACAATCCTTAAAATAGAAATTATTCCATCAAAACTTGATTCTATAGGTCCTATTCTGATCTTCAACCCAGTCCCCCAAAATTAACATATTTTGAGCAGATGTGTACAGGACTATGAGCTGGAATACTGCAATATGCCCAACATTAGGTTACCTTTGAAGAGTGTTTGAAACTAACAACTGGCTCAGAATTCTGCTGTGAGGTTGTGACTGGTCATGAGCAAGCACTTTACTCCATTATACTGACTACCTGCAAGTTTCCAAGTTGGTTCAAAATGTTAGTTTAATCTAAAAAGCCTTAAATGGAATGGGACATGGATATCTGAAGGGAACACCTCCTACCATCTACTTGTGCCTTGAGATCTGCCAGAGAGGTCATGCTATGCATGCTCCCAGAGTGTTGTATCATGCCTGGTTTTTCTGCTGGCAAGAGCAGAAGGATGAGGCCCCTCTTAGCCACTGAAAAGGCTGTGCCAGGGGCTGTAGGATCTACATGGACAAAAAAGGATGATGGTGGCTGCAGTGAAAATGGGAATCAAGTTGAAGTGAACAAAGGAGCTGGTAGGGTATACCCAATGACTTTGGTCCATTAAATGCAGCTCACTTTCAGCATTTACAGTGCAATCCTACAAAGAATTATTCCAGTCTATCGATTTCATTGGGGTAGACTGGAGTAATTCTGCATAGAACTGCAGTCTTACAGACTTGCTCTTTACAGAGTAGCTTATAGTCTTTGAGGTAGAGAATCTAATAATTGTGTTAAAGCAGTGGTTTCCAAATCTGGGGCATGACTCCATTATAGGTAGGTCATGAGGCTCAAACCCCTGAGGTAGGAGACTCTAGGCCCTCCTTGTCCCAGCAGCAGGAAAAGAAGATGAGAGGGCAGAGTTGCTGCATTCCCTTTCCCTCTGTTGCCCTCTGTGCCCCCATCCATTTTCAGGGGGTTGGCTTGCTCCCATCTACCAGTGGTGTAGGAGGCAACTGCTGTGCCCTATGCCCATATTTACCTCCCAAGATCTGTATTGCTGGTGATGAGTCCCAAAAGACATAGTGTTGCTGTTAGGATAAAATGGGGGAGCACCCTGTGCTCCTTGGAGGAAGGGGGGGGGCGCTGAATATATAGTAAATAAACATACATAAATATTGATAAATTAGGACAGGAAGTCAAAGTATTAGAAAATTATTTCTACAACTGGGGGAAAACCCTCCCAACTCCTCACTTACTAATATATCAGCGGCAAACTGCCTTAAGGGATGCTTGATAGTCTCCTCAGGCAACTCTTCAAGCTCTGCCATTAGTAAGGGATATTTCAAGCTCTTCAGGCAACTGAAAACCAAAGTAGTCAAGCAGATCATAGAAATGTTCAAGAAAAACACCAAAAAGGCAGAATGCAAGATTAAATGGCCTTAGCAATATATTCAAAGGGTTTTTAAATTATTACACTACTAGAAATAATGCCCGTTGCGGAAATAAATACAACGGGATCTAGAAAGAGGCTCTTGGAGAGTGCTCTGGCTTTGGGCAAACAGTGTCAGTTTCCTATGGCGACCTCAGCAGGGTTTAATGACAGAGTTCACTGTTTTCTCCAGAGGGACTGATCTCTGCTACCTGAAGAGCATTTGTATGTTTGAGTTATCTGTAGCCCTCACCTGGAGAGTGGTAACCATTGTTACCCATTCTCCTCTCCCCTATGAGGAATGTTATGCAACTGAAAATTCCAACTGCCTTGCGGGGGGGGGGGGGTTTGAGGTGTGGAATGGACTGAAGTCCAATCAGCTTCCATATGCAAAAGACCAGGTTGTTGCAGCAGTTGTGGTGTGGGTGGGATCCGGGCTTTGCCTTCTGATTGGTGGCGATATATGCTGAGGAGCAGTGCCATCAGCCATACACTAAGGGAGTGCATTTTAGAATTAGAACTTTGGCAACCACTATTCAATTATATATAAGGAGAGATGGGACTGGTGGAAGGGAAGAAACACCTCAGAATCTAGAAAATGGCAGTGTAGCCAGGAACAGAAAATTCTGCTTCTTACTGTGATAACGTATCTAAAAAACCTCCTAAGACAAAAGCTACTTGCCTGCGCCCATGAGGCTACAAGATCTTTATACCCTACCTTTATTCCTTCAGGCTACAAATCCAGTTTCCTTATTTAAAAAAATCAGACTCCCTAAAGCAGACCAACTGACAGATTCCTGAAAATCTGCTTGTTACTTATGCCATGTTCCAATCAAAGATGAAATTCCACAAGCAAGACATGCATCTCCCTCACCATATATCTGGCAAGGGTTTGATAACTACAGCAGCTGAGGTCCACAAAAGCCAGGCATACGTATATTTTTTCAGTTCAAAACAACATGCTTAGTGGTAGTTCTGGGTACCAGGGGTGAACAACTGGAGAGCAGCAGGGTGAGAAGGAACTCCGCAACAGAAAATGAGTGGATAGAACAGAGAAGTGGCAGAGTGGGGGAAAGAGGTAAATATCACCTTCCAACTGTCACTTTTTTTGCCAAATTCTCCTTGTCCCACTACTTTGCAGCTGTTTGGCAGAGACCCTCTGGTGCTGATAAAAGTACTGTGTTGGCCTTAGTAGGCCTCACTCCATAGCCACTTTTGCTTGAAGTGGGATACTTACAAACTTAGCAATTCTTCCTTCAGATCTTTGCAGCCTCCATCTGAGGTCTCCATGTGCCTAACAACTTCATCCACAAAAGGATTAACAAAATCTGTTAGAGCATTGCAACAGCGGCAGAGGCCATGCATGTCTTCCTGTACTTGCTGTGCTGTGTAAGGTACTGGCAGAAGGGAGAGCTGGTTCAAGATGGTAGACAGTGACAACCCGATTGAATAGGCTTTATTCCTATGAAGTTTCAGAAGCACTAAGGCCAAAAAAACAAACAAATAACAAACATTATAAACCTACATTTTAACTGACTGGTTCTAATCATTATATATTTCAGGACTGTTGGACCAATAACAGAGGAGGCATTGGGTTACTGGCCTACTTCAACTGTTTCTGATGTTGGATTTTAGGGAGTTCTGCTTATAGTTAGTTTCTCTGAAGCTCAAACACTCCTATGCCCTTAACATTTGAAGTCGATATAACAGAAGTTAATGCCTCAGGGTGGAGCTACAGCATTATGTGTAGTTCAGTGATCTTCTTTCTGAGGACAGATTGCAGCTGTAGGCGCTGTGATTTTAGAACGCAATCTAGAGCAGGAGGAGAGAGAAGAGGAGTTTAATTCCTCCCCCTCCCCACATTTTCCTGCTG
>NW_015172582.1:146090-204806 GCF_001447785.1 Gekko japonicus
CAGGAATAAAAACAGCTGGGCATGGTAGTTTTCAGTATAAAAACAGAGTACAGGAAGAATGAGCTAAACAATTCATTTCTACCTACTCCAGTCTCCCTCCTTGAATCACAGCATCAGTGCCTGCAGCATACTAAAAGAACGATGAGACAATTACACATAATACGGAGTTGTACTCTCAAAAATCATATCACTGATTCCCATAAGCAGCTTCAGTGCACAGAACAAAAAATCTGCAGAACGGGGCCACCAAGGACTAGGACTGATATTTCCACAAACCCAAAAGAACCCCAAGGTTTGCAGAAAAATCAAAAAACCTTTTATTTAAAAAATCAGAGGGTTTCCAACTTTAAAAAAGGCAGAAGAGTGACATTTGCACATAGATAGATGTCACCTGGGAGAAAATATCTTCTGGGGGGGAAAACAGCTACCTGCAACGGCACCCGACAGTGGAAGAAGGTCGCATGGGAAACAAGAGAGCATGAGGGCAGTGACAAGAGGCAAGGAGAGCAAGGAACGACCAAGGATAGAGAAAGGAGCTGGGGGAAGGGAGAGAGTAAGAAGGCGAGGCTGTTTAACAGGAGATGGACAGAAAGAAATACTGGGAGGGTGAGTGGCATCGACAAAGGGCAGGAGCAGGGAGAAAGCAGAGATGGAGGCTAGGGAACCAGAGCTGAACCAAGAGGGAATGGGATTTTCTCTTCCCTGTGGAAAGAGGAGGCGGCGGAGGAGAGCTGGATTTCTGCCCTTCACTCAGAGCGACTCTAAGCTGAGTTAGTGTGAGCTAGCTCACAGATTTTTAGCCTCCGGCTCACACATCTTTCTCTTAGCTCAGGAAGGGTGGCTCCAGAGCAAACTAATTTATACAGTAGCCAGATCGCTTGCTCACAACTTTAATGCCCATAGCTCACAAAGTAGGATTAATGAATCTCTAATGAAACTCCACACCTTAGAGGAAGCCTATGAGGTAGGTGGGGATAAGAGAGCTCTTGAGAGAACTGCTCAGAGAACTGCTGTCACCCAGCTGGCTGCATGTGAAGGAGTGGGGAATCAAACCTGGTTCTCCAGATTAGAGTCCGCCAATTTTAACCACTACAGTTTGGGGTGGCTATGGCTCTTTTCCCCTCCCAAGTCCTGCTCTTCAACCCCTCCCACCAATGTACCTGGGAGAGTCTAAACAGTGCACTCTAGCCTCTGAGGAAGGCAGTATATGTTGGAATTGTCCGACTGTCACAAAAACTATTGGGGGAGAGCCACATTGTTTTTGTTGCTGGTCCCCAAACCTCACATGTTAGACAACATTTAACGTGGCAACATATGAGAAAAACTCAAGAAAGGGTATTTGAAGTTAAAACACACAAACAAAAGACAAGAGAAAGGCAGCATGTGGCAGGGATCAACTACTAAAAGTTTGGACAAACAGGACATTGTCTGGTGCCTAATGACAGAGATGGTGTCACGTGAACATTCATTGAGAGGAATTTCCACAGAAAGGGAGCAACCACAGAAAAGTGAACATGTTAAAAGGCACTCTGAGCTATGAATACCACATCTGTGCCCATAAATAATATAGGATCTAACAGTGCCCACAAATCACAAATTTGATCTTTAGAGGGCATGTGCAGCTCTATCAAATACCAGCTGACTACCACCTCCATGGTCCAGCAAACTACCCACCATCTACCTACTATCAACTAACTACCCAGCTACCAACACTGAGTGAAATGGAACTTACTTCCAGGTAGACCTGCTTAGAATTGCTCCCATATTTTGTCTGGGTTGAGTTTCAATTTATTAGTGCTAATTTATCCCCTTACCAATGTCAGGCACAGCTTTGCAGAACAAAGAGTTCATTCATGGTCTGCAACCTAAAGCATTACTATGGATTTGGGTGTGACCAGTGGGATTTTCTTATTTCTTTCCTTTCAACAGCAGACAGCTATATGCCGTACCAGAAACTGCATTTGAAAGTCCCCTCAGTTTAAAATCCAGCATAAATGATTACTGTTTGAGAAATGTGAGACTAAAGGTGTGAAAATTAGTTTCACTGTTATTTGTATTCCAACACTGTAGTTTATGGTTGTAACATTCTACTTTTTCTTCAACAGAGCAGAAACCATGTCTCCACTCACAGAGTGCGAGGAGACTAATTACAAAGTACTTTAAACGCTAAACAGCTTTCCAAATGGTGAATAAGCATTCTTAGACAATAAGGATAACCATAATCCTTTGTATGTCTTCCGATAACATTACAGCACATCACTTAATGCATTGAAGAAGGTTTTCAGACTTCATGCTTTAAAATGCTTCCTGTGACAACTAAACTAACACAGTCAGTCAAGTTCTTTTGTTTTCAGAAAAGAAAAAAATCCTTACCTTCCTGCAGAGGCTTAAGCAAAAGCAAGACAGTTTGGGACATCTGTTCCTTAGAAGTTTGTTCAATCTGTTCCAGAAAACCCAGAACAAGTTCTTTTGGATTGCAAAACTGAAAAAAATGGTGACAATGGAAGTCCAATATGTGTGTAATGTTCATTTCTAACATCTTATAGTAAACCAACCACCACTACCATCTATAAGATAACAAGCATATGACAAATCAGGATATTTTACACAATAACACTGCCATTTGAGAGAGGATTCAGGTGCAAGATGTTTTCCATCTTACGAACAATTATAAACAACTCCTAGTCACTGAAGCCTATGCTGCTTCACATCTGCATGAATGTAAAGATTTTTCTACCTAAAATCTAGTTTGCACAAAACCAACTTTCTAGTTCATTATCCCTTCAACAATATATATCAGCCTGAAAACATCTCTCCCTATATGTATATAAACCTGGCTGCCAAATCCCCTCTTTCCCAATTGAAAGATCTTGAATTTCCACTATTAGGAAATGCTCAGACAAGGCTAGAGCTTTAATGAATCTCTACAAAGAACAGATGCAAAGCAGTGGAGCAGCCTCCAGAAATCCTTTCTTTCTCGGGGTTAGCCGTTATCAAGCAAGTGCTTTTGGCTAATATAATTCAATGTATGATGCAGATGGAGATAACAGAATTCTGGACTTTGCCACTTCAAACTCAGGCACAAAGTTACAAATTTTAGAATTCCACTATGTTACAAGCTCCTTACATGCCGTGCACTAGATCAAAGAGTGGGATACACTTAATTTCTCTCTTTAATATGATAGATTACTATATGCTGGGAGCTTTCTGTGTGGGCAAGCATTCCTAATTTGACCACAGTCTGGAACACTAGAGTACAGAATTTCAAAGATAAGCCCTATCCATCCAGCCCCTTGTCTCTCCCTTAAAAATGCTTCTTTGGAATTTGTTATTCAGATCAATCCCCACCCCAGGCATACACACTGAAGGGTAACCATTCTCCCTACAACTCTACCTATCCCACAGAATCCTATATATAGTATTTTTATCTTTTAAAACAATCTAACCCCCCTTTGCCACCACTGAAGGGCAAAGCTAAAAGACATCTCTTATCTCTGCACCCTGATAGCTGACAGAGCAGACATTGTGACTCACCTCCACCAACTTATCTAATATTTTCTTGCAGCGATCTCTCTCAATGTCATTTTCTTTATATTCATGTGTACATCTGATCAGAGGACCCACAAGATTCCAGCCCATGCTTTTGATAATAACCTATACAAAAGATTTCAAACCCACTTTACCAGAAAATAAAATACTCATATATCAGAAAAACACAATGAGCTGAGTGCAGAGCCAAACTTTCAAAGTGTTCCAGTAGAGGCTGTTCTGGAAGTATATCCCAAGAATCAGAGTTACTGCAAAATTGTTTCATTGTTTATTGCATTTTTGTTCTACCCTTTCTCCACAGTTCTTCAGATAACACAGGCAGCACCCTTGCTCCATTTTATCCTTATAACAATCCTTATAATGGATTAGGTTAATGAAGAGTGACTGGTCCAAAGTGAACTTCATGGCAAAGGGGCAAGTGGAATCAATGTCCCCATTCCTAATCCAATACTTGAACCACTAGATTTCACTAGCTGCATAATACCTAGAAGGCCTAGTTTTCACTGAGGTGGTAAGCCTGTATCTGGAATTTATCACTTTAGATCCCAGGTGGTGGCTGTAATGACTCACTGATCCTCCATACAAAAACAATTCACCCTCATGAAAAAACAGCATGTCAGGGAGAAGGGATCTAAGCCTAGCCTTGTCCTGACATTTTAGTTGCAGAGGGAACTTTTCCATATGGAAAAGCATTTTGCCACCCAAGTCCCACCTGCAGAATGAGCTGACACAGTCCAGACCCAGAGTCTATCACCTCAATGAGAACTAGGTTCAGTGCTTCAGCATTATAGCCTTAAGCTGAAAACTCATTATTTAGTCTCTATGTGAAGGCAGTTCATGTGAATTGTGCATCTATTAACTCTCTGCCTTGGGTAACATTTCCATTTTAGGAAATAATTCCAACCAGGCTGTACAGTTTGACATAGTCCATATCACCAGCATAGACTCATCAGGCATCTGATGTAACAATATAGCTCAAGCACGGGTAACTTGAAATGCTCAGAATTATAAATGGCCTTTTCTATTATAGTAAGGGCTTAGAAATCATTAAACATTATTTAATAAAACAGCTATTGCTTGGGTTACTAGCATTCTCATTACTTAACAGGGAGACACATTTCTATCATACGTTCAAGTTTTCAGTTCTTGTAGCTCTATCCATTACCTGATGGCTTTGGTACAGATGGCGGTGTAGTTTTAACTCACCTTGTTTTTCTCATTTTGAATTATTTCTAATACTTCAGCTATATACCCCTCTTCCAAGCACTTCTTTCCTGCAGCTTGGAAATGGTCAAAATCTTCTCCTTTAAAGTCCTCCTCATTCAGTATTTGCTACAATGAGAATGTACATGTTTTCACTATAATTTATAAAATCAACTAGAAAACCATTGCATAACTTTACACAATACAATTTCATATCGAAATCACAGTGATTCTTTAATTGTATATAGATAAGACACCAACTCCAGAAACATGCCATCTGTCTCAGTGTTTCTTCAAATGCAGTCTGAAACATTTTGCTATACTTATGTCTAACAATAAAGTATTCTTATACCACATGAACACACATGAAGCTGACTTATACTGACTTAGATGTATGTTCAAGGTAAATCAATTTTGTGCTTTTTTCTTTTTTATTTTTCTATACTGTTATATAAATATTGGTATCAAATATTATCAAAAATAGGTTTCACCCAAACAAAACATCAAAGTGCAGGTTTACATTCTGTACAAACATTCAGACAGCACCTTGTCAGTATCACAACCACTAGTCCCACGGGACTCTAGTAATTTACCCATTTCAAATACAATCTTTTTCAAGGACTGTGATGTATATAAAGAACATAAGGTGCAACAGTTTTTCTTTGTGAGCACAAAAACTCTTAAGATAGCAGCATATTTTCTAGGGTCCCATTGGAACTCTTGCGGCAGACATAATAACCTATCTAGGATAGCATATCCCTCAAGTTCTATCAGGTAGGAAGGCAAGTGGGTGATAACAGTAACAGTCCCAAGTTAAAAGAGAACAGGAGATGAAGATCAGATTTCTTCTACTGTGTTCATCTCTGTAAAATCTATTAAAACAGCTCCTTTATGTTGCATAGTGGAATTTACCAAGTACTTACACATCTTTGTATTACGTCTCGAAATTCTTCTTTTGCCATTATTTTCTGATCTTCAAGAGCTCTGCCACAAGTTAAAGAACATACCCAAATGAGAAACACTTTATTCTATCATCCACTTATCAAACACTCAACCTAAAGATACTTAACATCAGACTTCAATACATTTAATAAACTTTAGCCTAATTAAAGAGTCTAGCAGAGTGTCCTGACAAATTAAGCTCATAATTGTTCTACCAGAGTGTTATCAGATTTCAGCTTGGTAGGGTTTTCTCCATCTGTGGTAACTTGGGGCCTACAAATCCTGCTGCCACATACAGAAGCTGACTTTTGCCACACCACTGCATGCCTTCCAAGCAGCATATCAAAAAGAAATCCTACATGTGGCAGAAATGCATGTATCCAGTAGCTGCAGGCTGAAGGGGATGAAAGTCAGCAAAAGATGTTCCACACAGCTGTGGCCATAAGGATCGTGACAACATGAGAGTCCAAAAGACTCATATGCAACCTACAGCTCACAACTTACACTACTTCAGCACATCATCAGTAACCCAGAGCCTCTCCTGTTTAAATGGTATTTCCCTTTCACCAGCTTTGAGTGTCAGACTTTTCCTTGGTTTTACAGGCTCATGGACAGTTAACCCAATACAAACACAATATATACCATGAGATGGCAACCCATATAAACAGACTCTTCTTTGAAGTTACTAATGAATAATACACTGGTGCTCAATATAACTTATATGATCCTTGTTGTTTGTATCAATACAACAAAGTACAACATAGTCTATTTCTTACAATAACCAACAATAACAAATAACAGCATGTACTTTTGTTCCATACAGCTTTGTGAATTTTTTTACAGCATATACTTTTGTTTAGTACAGCTTGTGAAAGATTCTGACGGGGTCCCGGTTTTCTTTCAGCCTGTTTCTTTATCTTTATCAAAGAATTCTCATACTTAAAGACTACATGAATGAAAGACTTCTGTAATTATTTCTATCACATACCGCTCCTGTTTCAAGAAGACAGATTTGAAACAGGAGCAGTATGCCATAAAAAGAATCGCAGAAGTCTTTCATTCATGTAGTCTTTAAGTGTGAGGATTCTTTGATAAAGATAAAGAAACAAGCTGAAAATAAACCAGGACCCTGTCAGAATCTTTCACAAGCTGTACTAGGCAAAAGTATATGCTGCAAAATCTTTCTCAAAGCTGTATGGAACAAACGTACATGCTGTTTGTTATTGTTGGTTATTGTAAGAAATAGACTATGTTGCACTTTGTTGTATTTGTTGTATTGATACAAACAACAAGGATCATATAAGTTACCTTGAGCACCAGTGTATTATTCATTAGTAACTTTAAACAAGAGTCTCTTTATATTGGTTGCCATCTCATGGTATATGTTGTGTTTGTACTGGATAGACCTTTCCTTGATTACAGGCAGCCCCCAACTTAATTCTCACCAACAACATCTTCTCACCAACAACCATGGATCACCCATCAGAGGCACAGTCCCAGGATCTACGTGTCAACTCTGTACCCATATATACCTTGGTAATACTTATACGGACCTATTAATACCAGTGGACCACCAAAAAGGCAAATAAATGGTTCCTAGGTCAAATCTAGCCTGAAATTCTCCCTGCCAAGCAGATTTATCACAGATGGTTATATTTATAGGATATAGCAGGTAACTTAAAATGACAAACTGATAGTAATTCAACAGTGCTGTATGGTGGTGAATAGCTGTTAAACGGTAAGCAATTATCTTATTTAATATATGTAGATATCTAGAATCATTAAGTATTTGTCGTATGTAATGCTATTAACAAAATCAATAAAAAGATTTATTTTTTAAAAAAATCTAGCCTGAACTCTCCCTTGAAGCTAAAAGGACTAAACTGAGGCTATCATACTTTGATCACATTAAGAGAAGATAAGAATATAAGAGAAACCAATGCTGGATCAAGCCAGTGGCCCATCCAGTCCAACACTCCGACACACAGTGGCCAAAAATACCAGGAGTCATTGTGAAAGACAATAATGCTAGGAAAAGTTGAAGGCAGCACTAAAAGAGGAAGCCTGAACATGAGATGGATTGACTCAATTGAGGAAGTTTTTGCAAGACCAGAGCAAAGCTGTTAAGGACAGGACGTTTTGGAGAACGTCAATTTATAGGGTCACCATATCTGAAGCAACCTGACCGCACTCAACACACACAGACACCATCTGGGGGCTCCTCCACTTATAAATCACTTGATTTAATGTACACCACCATGTGCCAAAAATGCCCTTCTACTGTCTGTTTTGGACAGACTTGTTGATCTCTAAGTGAGAGAATCAATGAACACAAATCACACATAAGATGCACTAGACGCAAAGAAACGGGCTCTGAGCCACAAAAAGTTTACGCTGCAGTACAATGTTGTCTGTTTTTGTTATTCTTTCTTTTGTTCACTTGTTCTAAGATAGACTCAGCCTCGGGTTCCGAAATCAGAGTGCACGCTAAATAATAATCCCCGCAAATAAATAAACCCTCCGCACATTTGCACAGGAGGACATTTTATTGACATGCGTACAATCTTACTTCCGAGACAGAAGGGACGGAATGCAGCTATAAATAGCCAAAGCTCTATCTCAGGCAGGCCGACCACGCTTGCTTCAGGGTAAGCGCAACTGAAGAGGACAAAATTTATTTCAGACTAATCACCATAAGGCGACGATTAGCTTTCCTCCCTTCCCCGCCCAGTGCATTCCAATAGGGCCACAAAAGCTGCCTGTCACGCCTCTCAGCGCCGTTTACCTCAGGAAATGCTCCGACTGTGGCCGGACTCGGCGCTGCCTCTCCCGGCTTCCCGAGCTCCGCCTTCTCGCAAACAGCGCCGCGGCGGGTGAGAGGTCAGAGGGGAAAAGGCTCCCGATGATGGCGGAAGAGAAGCCGCGAAGCTCCGCTAAAAGCCGACATCACCGCAGACGCTCAGGTAAAAATGGTCGGTCCTCTCCCCCCCCCCCTCCTTACAGCATGGGTTAGTCTTTCTCTATCGTTCGCCTCCATAACGAAACGGGGGTGGAAAACCGGGAGGGGGGTGGGTGGGACAAATGCCACGTTCCCCGACTCGAGGGCGGGCTCAGACAAGACCTGCTGGGTATCAACAAGCTTCGTCCCACTTTGTATTGTGGATTTTAATGTAAAACAGGGTGGATAGGTTTGTAGCCCTGGTTTCTAGAGCTCCTCTGGCTTTAGATTTCTCAGGTCCTGTGGATTTTTATTAGAAAGGAAATGTTACTAGGATAACCAAGCTTTCATAAAAACCGTTTCCGAATTATAGTAAGTGGTTAAGACGCTGAACTGCAGGCTGTGGAAGGTCAGTAGTTCAGCAGTTCAAGACCCGGGTGCCGCATGATGGAGTGAGCTCCCATCTCTAGTTCCAGCTCCTGCCAACCTAGCAGTTCGAAAGCAAGAAATTGCAAGTAGAGAAATAAGTACCACTTCGGTGGGAAGGTAACAGCATTCCGTGCACCTTGGTGTTTACTCATGCCAGCCACATGACCACGGAAACGTCTTCGGACAGCGCTGGCTCTTCGGCTTTGGAATGGAGATGAGCACCGCAACCCTAGAGTCGGATTCGACTGGCTTTCGAGCAAGGGAACCTTTACCTTTACTTTATCTCTCTCAGTTAAAGCATGTGTTCCTTAGGCTGCTGTCACAGGAGCAGCACCAATAATAAAGTTGGCAACCCTATCAGTAAGTGAATTGGTTCAGTCGGGTGTTTCAGTCTTATTTACTTTGTTGGTACCCAAAACAGCACTCTTTATCTAGAGTAGCTGCGATCTCTTTATGCACATAGATCCAGGTGGGCAGCCATATTGGTTGGAAGCAATAGAACAAAGTTAGAGTCCAGGTGCACCTTTAAGACCAGCATAGTTTTATTCAAGGTATAAGCTTTTGTGTGCATGCACACTTCTTTAAGATACAATGAAATGGAAATCGAAATAACGGTCATACATATAGAAGATGGGCTGTAAATTAGCATACAGAATAATGAAGATGTTTTGAACAGATTAAAGGAATAACAAGCTTAGTTATGTGGCTATTATCTGTTTGGGTTCAACTCATGGGCTCTGTGCGCACTCGACTGCTCATACCTTGAATAAAACCTTTTTGGTCTTAAAGGTGCCACCAGGCTCTAACTTTGTTATTTGTGCACATAGTACTGCTAATGTGGTCATAGCTGCCCATAGCGTTCATACAAATAAAAGTGTAAAGTTCATCTTTCAGTAATGATTGAACAGGCCTAAATGTAAGTATACAAAAATATTCTCAATCTGTTAATTGGCACTGGACATCTTTATTGTTTAAGTTAATTAGCTGATGAAAGTTCAGTCTGAAACCAGCCAGTCATATTTACACAAATGTTTACCTTGCCTTGTATAAAGTAGTTGATAGAATATGCGTCATGTGCAGCCTAGTCTTCTAAGTATCTGCATTATCTGAATAACAACATATTCTTAGGGTACCTAAGATGCCAGTACCTATATCACAAAATGTGTTTAAAACACTTCTTTGTAGAGTTTTGTCAAGGTTATCCTACAAGTAAAATTGTAGGATACAGTTTTTATGCTCCAGGCCTTATATGGAATAAATTGTTTGGTTATGTTTTTATGCATCATTTGTTTTGGTTTTTTTAAAAAAAATAGGAAATAAACAAACCAGTACTTCGAAGAATGAAGATGCTGCACAAAGGTATGTTACATTCATGAGCAATTCAGTCCTCTGTTGAGGGGGAAGTCTATTAGTAGATGAGCCCAAAGATCTCCTGTAAGGCAAATTTTTAGACCAATAACAATAGGCCTGCATGTGTTATGAAAGTTTGCAAGCAATCCAGTAAAAGTGATGACTTTGTGGTAGGATCCATGGGTCAGAGGTGGGGAAGGAAGCACAGAATGTAAACCATGGTCTTAAGTATCTATCCAAAAGCAGCAAATCATGGTTTGGAACATGATCTATGATTAATTTAGCATAAACCATGGTTTCAGAGTGCTGCCCATATAGACCAATGTATTTTCTCTTGCAGGAGAGCAGCACTTGAGGCTGCTATTCGAAAGAAGATTGAATATGAGCGAAAAGCCTTGTGTATTGTTCAACGTCTGTTGGAAGATGATATTACTGAAGAGTTCCTTGTGAATTGTGTATGTTTTCCTTTTATACTACTGTATGTTGTTTTATTTATATGTTTGTTTGTTTTGGAGCTGTGGTGGCTCAGTTGGTTAAGACGCTGAACTGCAGACTGTGGAAGGTCAGTAGTTCAGCAGTTCAAGACCCAAGTTGCCGCATGACGGAGTGAGCTCCCATCTCTAGTTCCAGCTCCTACCAACCTAGCAGTTCGAAAGCAAGAAATTGCAAGTAGATAAATAGGTACCACTTTGGTGGGAAGGTAACAACGTTCCGTGCGCCTTGGTGTTTAGTCGTGCCGGCCACATGACCACGGAAACGTCTTCGGACAGCGCTGGCTCTTCGGCTTTGAAACGGAGATGAGCACCCCAACCCTAGAGTAGGACTCGACTGGCTTTCGAGCAAGGGAACCTTTACCTTTACCTTGTTTATTTTATTTATTTGGTACATTTTTATCTTCCCCTTTCCCCAAGGAGCTAAAGGGGGCATACGTAGTTCTTCCTTCTCCATTTTATTTTCACAACCCTGTGAGGTCATGTACATTGTGAGAGTGATTGGTCCAAGGTCATCCATTGAGCTTCAGGGCAGAGTGGGGATTTGCACTTGTGTCTCCCACATCCTTTTCCAGGAGAAGACTTAGTGTTAAGCTACAGTCCTGTGCACACTTACCTTGGAATAAGTCCCATTGAGTAAAGTGTGAATAGCAATGCCCAGGATTGCACTCTTGGCCATGCTTAATTTCCATTTGAAATCAAAGGGATAAACTGTGAGTCCAATTGATTTCAATATTCATGAAGTATGTAGCATATCAGGAAGATAACAACGCTGTGACCAACAAAAAACAGCTTAAAATAAGGCAAAGTGTACGTGGGGGGAATATATAGACTGACACAACTATTTTTGCATCAGGCTGGTGACCATTCCTAGATCTTAAAAAGTTCTAGCAGAAATAGGACAGAACTTAGAAGGTGGGTTTTTTTTCCATGCCACTTTATACCATTTGGTTTTCTCCATCTCCATCTCCATCCAAATCTTCCCACACTGAAGATTTTGAACCTTTTTTTAATATAATCTCTTTATTGGATTTTCACATATAAGAAAAGAAAAAGAGATATACATAGCACAATATTAGAACCTAATTAACTAAATTAATTATACATAATTGTCCAAATCACTTTTGTTATAGCATCATTGCCACCGCGTGAATCAAATTCATCTAAATTGCTCCAATAGCAAGGTTTATACATTACCAAACACTCTTACTCCTAAACCTTTCTCAGGCTAACAACAATATACTCATGAAGCTATCTTATTTATTTGAATAATTATAATCTTATATCCTGTTTGCTCTACTCAAAAGACCAGTTAATTAGAGGTTATTACATTTTGTACTGAAGAAATAACTTACAGACCTTCCTCCTACCACAGTATCTGAATCATTGTTATTTCAGTAAGAGACCCAGTTCTAGGTAGTACTAATTTAGCATTTCTACCAGTACACCGACATTAAGAAAGGCAGTTAAACTTTTAGAACAATATTTTTAACAAAGAAATTTCTTTTGTTACCTTTATGCAAACAATCTCTTCACCTAAATAGTTCACATCTTGCTCTTAATTGTTCTAATAAGGCAAACCAGCTATGTAAAAACATTCTATAATTGCATTTTGCTATTTTTTAATCTTTTAGAAAATATTTTTAATAAAAAAGTTTCTTTTATTAACTTTATAAAGACAATCTCTTTACCTAAATAATTCACCTCTTACTCTTAGTTGTTCTATTAGGAAAAAAACCCCCCAACAGCTATGTAGAAACCTTCTATAATTAGAGCCCTATAAAGAAAACTGGGGGGGGGGCAGTGTAAAAGAGCAAAGTGATCCACCCAAATAAGCATAATTTCCCACCATTTACTAAGTTACAAACTATCTCCCCCCCCTCCACAATAGTATTAGGTATCTTTCCTTTTTTTCCCAAAGACTTATTTATACCCAATAAGAAAACAAAAGTTCTACCAAAACCGAACATAGCTTTTGCCTCTTCCTTCTTCCCCATCTTTCAGTAAACTCCTTTTTCTTTTCAATCTCCTTTAGATGCCTTGCATTTTTGTACTCATAACTTTTAAGGCCTAAATCTTTTTTTCCTTGTTTCTGATAGCCAGTTCTCAGTCTTTTATTCACATTGGAATTCTTTACACCATCCTTTTCTCCTCTTTTCCGCTTTTCATTCTCATTCTTTTTTCTCCCTTGTACTTTTGATGGATGCCGTTTCATTATCTTTTTTCCAGAAATAGAGTTTTTTGTTTCTTTTAAGCCATATCTTGGAGTTGCGTTAATCTCCAAGGTTTCTCTTTCCGTATATACCGATTAGCCAGCAGCTCTCTCTCCTCCTCTTGAGAATACTCAGAGCCCTCAACAAAGCTCTGAGAACCTTGAACAGAGTCTCCTCTTTTCCTCGTGTTTGGACTTGAATTTCTGTAATTTTCAACCAGATTATTGCAGGCATTTTTTACCGCTTGCATAATTTCCTTCTGCAAGAAGTTTCTGAATTGTTCCCAAGTAAGGTTATGGACTAGAGTATCTGGGTCTAGCTCTTCATTATCAGCTTCCAGCTCCATTTTACAATGCAGCCACACCTGTACTTTCAATTGCCAACAATCTTTTGCACATATTTTCCCTTAGTTGCCATCCGACTGATCTTCAAGTTTAAAATTCCAACCAACAATAAGAGCTCAAACATGTTTAACTGTCCCGCAAACGATAGCAGTTCAAACAGAATAGTAAGTATTTTTCTTACCCCCACCATTTTCACATAGATTTCTTCTCCAAACACTTCCAAGCCATTTTCTTATCATTGGATTTAATTCTTGGGGGTATTAAAGTCCCAAATGACTCAGTTTTAACTTGATTTTACACAGTATAATATCTTCATTGCAATATGTTTCTTGTTTCATGAGATATATAAGTTAAAAATGCTGGTCTAGGAAAAACTAGGAAAATCATGAAAACCATGTTTTCTCCACTTCTTCACTCCTGCTTCGGGGCGAAACAGCCACACCCCCGCGTTTGCCCTCCAGGAAGTAGAGCGGAGCCCCTCGCTGAGCAAAGGGACCCCAAAGGAGCGAAGTGGAATCGGACGGGCTTGGGAGCAACCTGAGACACGTCTGCTCGTAGCGCCATTCCGTGTTCCTTTTCAAGATTTTGTATGTAAGATTTTTAAAACTGAAAATAAAAAGTAAAAAAAAAAAGATTTTGAACCTTGATTGCTGTTAAACAGCATTAATAAACCCTTATTTTGACCATCCTGTTAAGTGTTCATATTCACTTGGGCTCCCAGTCACAGCTCTCCAAGGTAGATCTAGGCTGAAATGATAACTTAGTTTCAAGTTTCATACATGTTCCAACAGCTGGAGTATAAAAAAATTAATTTGGATTAATTTGGAAAACCTCTTGAAATGTAACTGTCTTCCAGTAAAGGTGCTTAGATAATGTCTTTCATTAGTTTTTTTCAATTTTAAAGGTTCTTTGAATTTTGTTGTAAGAGCAAATAACTTTTCCACATGTTGACAACTTATATAATCATTAATATAAGCATGGAATGATGGCAGCTGGAAAAATGCATCATTATGTAAAGTACCTAAAATTGTCTCTACAGTGTCCCTTATTATCAAGGAAAAGCAGATGGCAAGTCTTTGTTTTAGTTTTTAAAAAGTACAAAAAGGGTTTAAAAGATATTCATTCTTCCTCTTTCATCATTTACTGTTCTTGTTTCTTTTCATTTTTATAATTTTATTTTTTTCTAAATCTGCCCTTTCAGTTCTGAATTTTAACCATTGCATGCACTGCCTAGTTTTGTGAAGGTGTAGTGGTTAAGTGCGCGGACTCTAATTTAGGAGAACCGGGTTTGATTCCCCACTCCTCCACTTGCACCTGGCTGGATGACCTTGGGCAAGCCGTAGTTCTGATAAAAGCTGTTCTTGAAAAATAGCAGTTTCTGTCAAGAGCTCTCTCAGCCCCACCTACCTCACAGGGTGTCTGTTGTGGGGAGGGGAAGGGAAAGGCGTTTGTAAGACGCTCTGAGACACCTTTGGGTAGTGAAGGGCGGGGGTATAAATCCAATATCTTCTTCATAATTTCAGGGGAAATATATAACACCTTCTCACTATAAGGACGTTGTGGAAGAACGATTTATCATCAAGTTATGCGGCTACCCTATATGTCGAAAGAAGCTAGAAAATGTAAGTTCGATGGTTTGATCCCGCCATGCAATTGTTAAATAAAACTTTGTTCAGTCCTATTGCACAAGAGCTACTGGAAGATCAAGCACAGATTTTTCATTTCTGGGAAGCTGTGTACAATAATCAAAAGGAAGTTATTACAGTGCATTTTGGAAGAACAATATGATTGATCAAATATCACTACCCAGGAGGGGGGATAGGCTGAGAAATGCCTGAGACTATGTCTTGTATACGTGTAAACGCAGGATGGGATATAGTCAAGTTAACTTAGTCCAAGGGCTACTTGCAGTCACTTTCTTGCATTTCCATTTGCACAAGAGCCCTTCTGTGACTGGGTATGTTCAGTGGGATCCAGCCCTTTGAGTAGTTTCTCTGTTTTTGGTCATCCTTGTGTGCTACCAGTATGTGTTTTGGCTGAAGCGCCTGACATTCAGACTGGCAATTTGTGTAGGTTCACTGTAACCTTCCCCTGCAACAGATCCATAACTTTGACTTCCATGTCAGACCAAGAGCCATTTCACATTACCCTGTAAAAACTCTTACTGTCCCATCATGGAATAAACCGGGACGGCTGTTTCACACAGCCTTTCCCTTCTGGTAAGGAGCCGTCTCTGAAGTGGTGTGTCATTTCAAACTGTGCCGCTTTCTTTTCCTGCCACCACCACCCCGCCCCCATGTGCACGATCTCCCCGAGAGGGTTTTTTTTTTTTTAAAAAAAAACCCATTCTATTGGGAGCACTATGGCGCTGAAGCAGGACTTCAAACCAGCACCATGGCGACCCCATTGGACTCCATTTAGATACACTGACATTCACTACTGGTGTCACCTGAAAACAAGGAGCTCACTGGATACAGAGTTCAAGCATGGGGGGGGGGGGGAAACCGGACAGTTTTGAAACCCAAGAAGTTTTCCTTCCTTCCTTAATTCCCACAAACCATGGTGTGTGTGTGCTTGTGTGTGTGTGCCTGAGTCTACACTTCCTCTAAAGCAAACTTTAAAAAAATCGACCAGACATCTGTCTCTCCATTCACTTATGCCCCTGAACTCCCACTTAAACAAGCTGCACAGTCAGGTACTTGTTTCCAGGGGACAGCAGTAGTGGATGTCAGTGTATTTAAATGGAGTCCAGGCATCTCAATGGGATCGCTATGGTGCTCCCAATAGAGCATTAAAAAAAAGAGGACGATCGCACGCGAGGAGGGCTCGAAAAGAACTGTCATTGCAGGAAGCTCTGTGGGGCATTTTATACAGCACTTCAGAAGCGATAGAAAGGATTGAAGACTGGAGGAAAGGAGTTTGAGTCAAAAATACTTCAGGCATGCTTCCCGAATGGGACAGAAGCGTGTTTGTGTGAACAGGTAAATATGTTCCGTCAGGGACCAGTTACTAAAATGGGTCTGTCTGAAATAACAGGAAAAAGCCGTTAGTGGCCAGTTCCTGAAACGGAATACTTAGGCTGTCTGAAATTGGCCCCAAATGTCTTTGACTTGCTGGTTTATAATATTTTCCAAAGTTTGTACTAAATTCTTGGGTAGAAAAACTCGCACAGATGTGTGCACAAGCAAATGCAGAGAATCAAGCATCTGCAGAACACTGTTTTAGGTACAGTGTTTGTACCTTGCCTTTATACTAATATTGGCACCTAAGGCAGTTTACACATTTTTAAAACAGTTCAAAATGAAGAGAATTTAGGCTGGTCCTGCATCGGGCAAGGGGTTGGATTAGATAGTCTGTATGGCCCCTTCCAACTCTATGATTCTATGTTTCTACGAATGCTGATGATCTTTAAAGAATATACAAGAGTAATGACAAGAAAATGGAGGGGCTTGTTTAGCCCAAACTTCTCCTTCTGCTGTGCTGCTGGGGTGCGAGAGAGGAAAAAGCCACAAAGTCCTCTGCCCAGCCTTGCCATGACTGGAGGATAACTTCCCACCACCACCGCCATGTAGTAGGCAAGTAATTGAGACAATGGGTATCAGTTGTCAGGGCCCAAACTACAGTTCTTACAGAAGCCCCAGCTGCTCCTCATTCTTTTTCATGGTGCTGCCATAAAACTGGGGAGGCAAAATTGCCACCTCAGTCCTCAGTTTCATAGATAGATACTAAGCAAGTCTCCTTAGAATCCTACTCAGGTCTATTGGGTGGGGCTTTCTCCTAGGGAAGTGTTCTTAGGATGGCACTATTAAGTTGGTAAAGAGCAGGGCAGGCATAGAAAGGCACAGATGAAGAGTCTGGTCTGCAGATGTGGGTTCATGAACAAAAATCATAAATCTAACATTGACGAAATTGTTGTGTCTTTAAACACAAGCTATGGGATTTCAATGAATGTTCTCAGATTTTCCATTCATTTGATAAGCATGATTAAGGATATCATTGCAGTTTGATCAGCAAACCAAAATACAGAGCATTATTTGAGAGAACTGGCTTGGGAAAGATGTCATTTACTAACTTGCCAAAATATGCTTTTTTTTTTAAGGTGCCAAAGCAAAAGTACAGAATTTCAACAAAAACCAACAAAGTTTATGATATCAGTGAACGAAAGGTATGTTGAAATGCTGCTCACTTCATTACAAAAAAGACAGTCTGGGAACCCTAAGGCTGTAATCCTGGCCAGATGCAGGGCCCTCTGCCCATCAGACCCATAGTTACAGTGGGGCATCTTAGGGCCTGCCCCCCCGACTTACTGCTAAGGCCCCCTGACTTGCCATCCAGCCCAGGCCCCCCAACTTCCAATGTTTTATTTTATTTGTGGGCGCTCCTTGGGGGGGTGCGGGGTGCCCCCCAACTTATTTAAAGGCCCCCTGAATTAAAAAAATTCTGACTACGGGCCTGCTGCCCATGCTGCTCTTTCTGGCTTTCCTTGGCTGCTTTCAGCTCTAAACCCTTCTTCCATTGTAGTGCAGGAAGTTTCCATCTTTGCACCCAGTAGTTTAGATCTTCACACAACCAACTTCTAAGCAAGGTTGGTGTTTTCTGTGGAAATTTACTTTATTGAGCTGTGCTTTGGCCATGGTACAACCTTTATAAGCACCACCCAACACACCCACATCTACATCCTGGGTCGAATTAGAGCCCTCTGTAAACTAGAAAATGGTCCTGGACCATGAAGAGTAGTCAGAGTTAACTTCAGTGCCACTATAGAAGTGAGCCTGTGGATCTGTGTTTAATGCACTTATCCAAGCCAGCTTGGTGTAGTGGTTATGAGCAGCAGACTCTAATCTGGAGAGGGTTTGATTCCCCACTCCTCCACATGAAGCCAGCTGGGTGACCTTGGGTCAGTCACAGTTCTCTCAAAACTCTCTCAGCCCTGCCTACCTCACAGGGTGTCTGTTGTGGGGAGAGGAAGGGAAGGCAATTGTAAGCCACTCTGAGACTCCTTCAGATAGTGAAAAGCGGGGTGTAAAACCAACTCTTATTCTTCTACCAGATCTGTTGAATGTTTTGTAAAAAAAGATACTTTATTGTTGTTGTTCTTTCTGCAGTGTTTTTGCAGCAACTTTTGTTACAGGGCATCCAAATATTTTGAAGGTCAAATTTCCAAAAGCCCTTTGTGGCTACAAGAAGAAGAAAGGTAATTGGATAGCTAACAATGCAAATTCTGTCTCTGTAGAACGTTTTCTTGGGAATCAACAGAAGGAGATTATAAGGGGATTAGATGGATTCATGGAGGATAGGTCTATGAGTGGCTACTAGCCATAACCTCCACATTTGGAGGCACTAAACCTCTGAATCCAAGTGACAGGAGCCAACATCAGAGGAAGTGGCCTCTATGCCCTGTTGTTGTCCCTCCAGAGGAACGGGTTGACCACAGTGTGAGACAGGATGCTGGACTAGATGGACTATTGGTCTGGTCCAGCAGGGCTCATCTTAAGTTCTTAAGGAAAAACCAAAGTGGAGGAGCAGGCTGTATTTTTAAATATTTGCCCTGTGTTTCAAGATGTATTGTTTACCAAAGGATATGGCCTTTACTTAATGGTAGAAAATGCGTTGCTTTACAAAGAGTATATATAGAATCCTGTCCTTCATAACTGCCTTTTCTTAGACTGCCGTGGTGTTTCTCCTGTGTTTAATTTGTTACAGCTGTTTGATCCCTGTGGCTCCTGCACATCAGCAGCAGATCTGCTGAATTTTGCAGTGGCAGCATTTATGCTTTTTATTTTACTTTGGTTGCAGTAAATTAGGCTTCAGCATAGAAAAACGGTTATGCTTGAGCTGGATATTCTGAAACTGACAAGATAGCAAAGCACATGCAATTAAAATTAGTATACAGTTGAACAGACTTGCAACAAGAAAAATCTGGAATATTTGCTCCAGGGAGAATGTCAGTTCTGCTGCAGAGATGCGACTATCGATAGCTGTATTTTGGGGCTCTGGATGAGGACTGGTATAAACCTGACACTGAGTCACAAATCAGGAGGCGGCCTTAGGAATATGCATCTTATTTCATCTTCAACCATGGTTAAGCAGTTCTTCAGTACTGATGTCAACTGCTGTTAAGGGCTGGCCAGGAATTGTGGTTTAAAGTGCATTTTAGATGCTCACTTAAGGGAGCCTTTCGTTAAACATCAATGCTGACAAACAGTTTTGACCACCCATAATGATGGGAAGGTAGAATTTGCTCCAGGGGAGGGAATTGTGTAGTATGTGGCTGATATCCACTTTGTTAGGTAAGACCACGAAGGTACCAGCATTGCACCCACACTGGACTCAATTTCAAAATGCCCTTCTGTGGCCTAATCACAGAGCCAGCTTGGGTGACTTTGGGTCAGTCACAGCTCTTTCAGAGCTCTCTCAGCCCAAAAGATAAGTCTAGCTCACCACTTAGTGCAAAAAGAGCTAGAACTTAAGGCTGCTAGACAATCTTCAGATCTCCTGGCTATGCTACACACAATGCCATACGATAATGATCATCATTATTATTACAAATCTTTCTTTCTAAAAGGCAGGATTACGTCCCCCATTAATCTTATTACTCTTATTACAGGATTTAGTCTAATTTTTAGCAATAATACAAAATTAAAACTTTTGAAAACATGTGTTGGTGAAAAAGAATAAATCACACTTCAGCCTAGGAAATACAGTTCCCATTTTCTGTCATTATTCAGTGGTAGGCGCAGTTGACCAGAATAAATTGCAATTTAACCATGTTGCCACTGGATGTCACTATTTCACAACCTAGCATGAAGTAAGATCAGACAGAATTTGCAGATGGTATATAAAAATGGTTGTTGTATCACATACAGAAACCTGCATCGCATACAGAACCCTGTTATGAAATCAGAAATCATTAGTTTTTTCTGAAATATTTATATTTTGTTTGGAACAAAAATAACAAATGTGCCATCAGAACTTTCAAACCACATTTGTTTTTGAAAAACTTCTGAGGATACTGAATAATCTGAAAACATACCACTAGTTGTTCTGGGGTTTTTTTCCCTTTAAAATACAGACATTGGAGATTTACTGTGCCTGTTTCTGTAATTTTTTTTTTTTAAGTACCCATAGGTACACTTTTATTGATTTTTCTTTTATAATCTACAACAAACTAATCTACACACTACAAACAGACACTCTACTACACATAACATGTATGCCAAGAGTATACTTGGCATACTTGGCATACTGTTTCTGTAATTATGATGAGGATTGCAAAAAATAGATTTTTAAAAAATCAGTGAATCCTAGAGGGATTCACTAAAGAAAAAAGGCCCCACACCAGTAGTTGTGTACAACAAGGTTTTTTGCTCATGACCTGAAGACAGAGATGGTCTGAATAATTTTGGTGCCTGAAGCAGAAAATCTAAATGGTAGCTATCATGGCTTACTTAAAAAAAAAAAAAGATACCCCAATATCTTGAGTTGGGCTGTATGTGAGAGCAAGACTTACCCCGTCTCCACAAAGAACTTAATGTGGCAACCTGACATCCTGTCTTAGGCTGTACATTCATTTTTCATACATACATTTTCATCCATGCTGGGTGGAGGCTGTATTGCTTTTTAACATTGTATATATAATTGTACCTACCTTCCATCCTAGAATGTAAGGCCACATGCATGCAGTTCCTAGGGAATCTCCCATCTAAGTCCTGAGCAGATCCGGTCTTACTTAGCTTCAGCCAGTTACTGTGTCCTGTGTTCTCCAGCCATATTCCTCTAGCGATCACAGGGTACCTTTCTTTGTGCTGTGCTATGGAGGTGAAAGGCAGCTGTCTGGATCCAGATGCAGAACATGCAACACTCTTTTCATAGCCTAGGTCATGGGTCCCCAACATTTTTGAGCCAGTACACACCTGAGAAATTCTGACACAGGGTAGTGGCCACAACCTCAAATAGGCTGCCACAGAAGGTGGAGCCCGACCATACATCCAGAGGAAGTCCGGATGCAGGGGAGAAGAGGGTAATTTAAAAATACACTGGGAAAGAAGAGAGAAAATGAAACCAACTTTGTGGTGGCAGCTGCTGCTGAAGCAACATTATTTTACTCTGTGCAGTATCTCCAGGGACAAATCAGAACCCCTGCTGGGCGAAAGCCCCACCTGGCTCTATCCACTCTCTGAAAACATTTGCTGGGCACAGGTAAGGTGTCGGTGGGCACCATGACGCCCAGAGGTACCATCTTGGGACCCTGGCCTAGATTCTTTAGCTTCTTATGGCATGTGAAGCTTCACAGGTATGTGAACTGGTGCTTTCCCTTGGTTTGGCTATCCAAAGGAGCACTCTACTTGCACTGATAAACCGCAGCTTTATATTCAAGTTATCTTAAAACCTTTGTAGGAATTTTCAGCAATGATAAATTCATGAAATTTACTTTAAAAGAACAGGCTATGTAATTTATTTTTATGAAAGAGCTGTAAATAAAATTTGAAAACACTTCAAAACATTTTAATAGCACCTTTGACGTAACAATGGCACTATTCTTATTTAGTCTCCAGGGGGCAACTCCAGTGTGCATGTGGGACCCCATCCAACCCACTCTTCAGCAGACCTGAGACAAGTAACTTGAATAAATGCAAAAATATTCCTGAGCTCTTCTATGAGGAATATTTTCAGATATTTTGTAGCCTAGCTGTCTGAAGGTGTAGTGAGGTATAAATAGACAGATATACCAGTTTATAGGCACAGTTTACTATCAATTTTATTGGGTATGCATAAGTGGTAAATGTGTGTGTGTGTGTGTTTGGTACCTTCACATTATTGCCAGATTAAAGTACTTTTTTTTTTTATATTTTTCAAGGCCCCCTGACATTAAGTTGTTAAAGGAAGGAGAAAGGTACGTTAGAAATGATGATTTCATTTATGTATCCACAATCTGTTTGAAAGAAGTCTTTGATTTCCTGTTCTGCCCTACAAGTGCTGTTATTGTAGCACCCACAAAGACCTGTTTGCCTTGATTAGTTTTTTTTTCTCTTTTGTGATGGTGAAAAGTCTGTTTGATCTGTATGATTTACAGCTGCCTCTCGTTTTGTACTCTTAATTGAACCTGTTGAAACATGACACAAACACAGTGTTTGTTCTGGGATCCTATGTACCCCTTTTTGTATATCATTGCCTTTGGAAATGAAATGGGACCAATTATAAGTGCTGAAAGCTTGTTTATGTCTTAAGTTAAAACATTAAATAAGCAGTTCCCACTGGTTTTGTATTTATTTAAAGTAGGAGGGGAAGCCCTCTGCCCACATCTGCAGTCTGTGGGGTTTTTGATAGCTGTTTTGGTTTGGGTCTCTGGAGGCTTCCTTTTGACTGTACCTCCAAAGCAAGTAATTGCTCATCACTTGATAGAATAAGAGAAGAAAGATCTATGTTTTTCTTGTGGTGGTGAAAAAAACACACCACTGAGATTTTCTTTTTAATCTTCCCTTACAAACCTTAACTATTTGTTAAATCAGTTGTCCCAGATGCACTGATAGCAGAGGTGTCCTTCGTTTCTCAGTTGAAACCGGAGTCATGCTTGGCTCTTCGTCTAAAAAGACTTGCTTTTAGCAGTGAAGCTCATTCCAACTGTGTTTCTAATGATAATACCTAGCATTTATATACAGCTTTCAATACTCAGAACACATCACACATTATCTTAGTGGAGTTTTTACAACAGCCCAGTAAGGTAGTCCACTATTATTGGCTCCATATTACACATGGTGAGCTGTGTGAGAGAGGCTTGATTAAGCCACCCAGCAGGTTTCCAGCAGAGGTAAAATTTGAACCATGCACCTCCTGGATCACAGTTCCCACAGAACACTTCTGTTCAGAGTTACTCAAAGCCTATTGCATATTTGTGTTGTTTCCTTCAGGCATGCATTACTGATTTACACAAACATTAAATATCCTAGTCACCTATCCTGACCCTTTGGAATGGACCGTGTTGGAAATTTTATTAAATCCCATTACAGTATAAATCAGGAGTCCAAATCTTGTTGAGCCTATGGGCGCTTTTGGAATTTGGAAATCATGTAACGGGCATCACCAACAACAGCTGCCAGGGAGGCTGTGGCCAGTCACAAAATAGTGGGAGGCTCCAGGCCCAATTGTCGACCTATGATGGAGGCATCTGTTTCCTAGCGGATATGCCTTGTATATGCAAAGATGAAGCCTCTGGGCTCTTCTGAAGTTTGTTCTGCTCCAATGAGATAAAGGAAAACCAGGACTGGCTCTTTGCTTTGGGCAAGAGATGCTTGGGCATGAAAGAAGTGGGTGCCAGAAACTTATCCATGGGCACCATGTTACTCGTAGGTACCACACTGATTTTAATTAAGGTGAGCTTACCAGCTGAAATCTGTATTTAAAGCCCAGACTTTTGTAGCTTTGACTCCAGACATCAAAAATAAACGGGATGAAATTGCAGCTGAGCTAAAAATAACGTGAAGTTAGCAAAATGGCATCTAGATCTTTTCTCATGGTTTCATACTACTGGATATACAGGAGAAGCCTGGTGAGCCGTAGTCTACAGCTATCAGTGCAACCTCGTTTTAGGGAATATGCACCTGTCCCTTTGCTACTCCTGAACGTTCTCTTTGTTACTGCATACTTTCCACTCTTCTCTCTCCATTCACTTCACTTGTCAGTACATGAGGTCCGCAAGTAAAACCATAGCACGAAATTGTGGAAGGGTGTGGGTGAGCGGGGACAGGCGTGCCAGCTTTTAACATATGGTTCCAGCTTCCTTGAGTGGAATATTGTCAATTTGTAATCTTAAATACAGGTTTGCAAAATGTGTTGCCATTCAAATGCTGAGTATATCTGTTAGTGACTTCCATAATCATCTGTTAATAGTGGCCACTCGGGAAAAGAAGTAAAATTCTTCACTGAAGCAATTAGAACTTCTGACATTGAAGCTACTAGCCCATCACCAATCCAAGGAGACTTGGACACAGAGACTGAGAGCAGCAGCGATGCTGAGCAAGAATTTGTTTCTTTTGTTCTAGCAGACAGTTTATCCGGTGCAAAGAAGCTAGAGCATCAGCTGCCCAGAAGGAGCACGCTCAAAAAGAAGCATGTTGGGAGAGTGGGGCTGGAGTCTAGCAATACAAGGGATGCAGCTAATCATGCTGCAGAGGAATTAAGTAAATGCGAGTTAGATGCCCCAGAAGAGAAACATGCTGTTCCAGGTAACTCACAAGGGAAAATAAGTGACGTGTCCCCTGAAACCAGGAAAAACCCAGAAGGCTGGGAAGATAACTCTAGTGGTTCATCTGTGGTTTTCCTGGGTGTGAGCAAAAATGGGGCAGAAAAATTTAAAAGGTTGCTTGCCAAATCAAAACAGCCCGTTCCGCGTAGACCGAAAGGCCCAGCTGACTCTCTTGCCACTAAAAGCAGCCTGCTGGGAGGGCTCCAGCAAACATTTACCGAATGGAGGACTGAGGAGACCCTGAAGCTTCTCCATGGCAGCAGCTCTGTGGCCACACAGGAACCTGCAGTCAGCGGCAAGGAAGAACTTGATGAGGATGATTTTGATAGCACTTATGATCATAATGATGCCACTTCTGAAAGAGGCTTGGAACCCTGTTTGGACCTGTCTTTGCCTATCAGGGAACCCAGGATAGCAGCAGCTAAACCTTTGCCAAGTTATGAAAAACTAAGGGAAGACACAGCCCTGTTGGAGTTGAGGGTAAAAGAATTTTATGAAGGAAAGGTAACTTTGGCAGAAGAAGGTTTGATGATGCAACCCGGAGGGGACCAGCACCACAGCAATGATAAGGTAATTGACATTGAATGGATTAATTGCAAAACCATTTCCTTGCCGAAAAACACCAAAGTTGCTATTTTTATAACAAGTTATGAAGTGATGTGGGTCCAGAGTAGGGATGGGCAAGAACTGAACCATGAAGCAAAATTCATCATGAATTTTGCCCTGTTTGTGGTTCACAAACCAAATTTTGCAACAGGTTTATCGTCATAAATTTCCACAAATGTTTAAACCAGTTGATGGCAATTCATAGAGCAAGGTGGCCATGGGAGAATGGCTATTGTAAGAGGTGAAGCAACCCCCCCCCCCCCCCCCCCCCCCGTCTTCAGTGACAGGTCATTGGTTGAGATGAAGAAAGTTGTGTGGCATATTACTTTTGCTGTGTGTAGTCTAAATGTAAAATTTTTGATGGCTTCTTTGTGTCTTAATATTTTATCATGCCATGTTCTTTCTTACATAGGATTTTCAGCAGTGGACCGCTGCCTTTCCTCTTGTAGATTCTAATGCTCAACAGCAGATTCGAAGGAGGATTGTTCTCGAAAAGCTGCAGAAAGTGTAAGTATATTTTCCACTTGCATTTTTCAAATGTGAACGGAATAGACAAATGCAGTTGGTACAGAAGAGATTCTGCCCTTGAAACAGAGAGTGCAATGTGTCATTGCGCACTACTCCCACCCAAAGCTTCCCAACAGGTTTTCCTCTCCCTTTATGCCAAGTTTGCCTCCTTGGAGATGAGGTGCCCAGGAAGAGTCAGGGCAGCACACCTTTGAGAGGGCAAGATGCTTCTGGCACCAGCTGCTGTTCAAATACACTCTGGCCGTGCCTTTTTCCATGACAGGGGAGCACTCAGGATCAGACCCCAACATACAGCCTGTCAAGCTGGTGGAGAGTTTCTGTATAATTGGTGATAACAGCTCTCTGAAGAATTGCACTGAGTGCCCACACTATCTGCCCTGTATGCACCAGTTCTCAAAAGAATTGCAGCGAGAGCACCACTCACATAAAAAAGCAGCATAGTTTGCTTATAGTTCTGGGTCAGAAAACCAAATTTGCCCATGGTCAGCCGAACTTACAACTTCAGATTTGATCCGAAACTTCTTTGTCCTTTATGCTGTACAGAAACACTAGTAAACTTGTAGCCAGGTCACATTATATTTTCAGTGTGTGAAGGTTTCTGACTAATGTAACCAAAGAATGATGTGAACAGATCTTGGGCCAATTACTGGATAACTCAGCCTTTTCATCCTTTACACAGTTTGTATTTTAAGTAGTCTTACAGGATGATAAGGTTTAGTTAGAATCATAAGTTTCACTGAAAGTTCATCAAAACTTGAGGTTTATCTAGATGGTTAATGCCAGTGGGCTACATTCTAGCTTGAAGACAGAAAGTTGCCCTGACCTGGATAGCCCAGGCTAGCCTGATCTCGTCAGATCTCAGAAGCTAAGCAGGGTCAGCCCTGGCCAGTATTTGGATGGGGGGCCTCCAAGGAAGTTCAGGGTTGTGACGCAGAGGCAGGCAATGGCAAACTACCTCCAAAACATCTGTTCCCTTAAAAACAAGTCTAGCTAGCCACCTAGTGGTGCATAATGCTAAAAGAGCTAGAACGTCTGGCTGCCAGACAATCTTAGGATTGCCGTATGATGATAATAATAACAGAACATTTGCGGATAATGAAAAGATCTAATTTTGCTTTCTTTTCAGATTGCCCAGTGTTTTGGGACCTCTCCATATTCCTCTTGGTGATGTTGACAGTGAACTTAAAAATCTTGTTAAAACCTTTGCGTAAGTACAAAAGTCTTCCAGACATTTGAACTAATTACGTTACTGCTATTAGAAGATAACTTGCGAATAAGGCAGGCTAGGGTACAGTTGAATCACCTGTTGGTAACAATTAGAGATGTGAAATTTCCATAATTTCTGTAGCCTGGGGGGGGGGGGGGGGGAATTTTTTTTTTCCTAGTTATTTTTTCCCTAAGAAAAAAGAGGCATTTTGGGAAAACAGAAATAGATGTGTTTATGGTACATTCCTATCAAACCTAAACCTATTCCAGCCCTGAACTGGATAGCTCAGCAAGCCCAAACTCGTCAGATCTCGGAGGCTAAGCAGGGCTGACCCTGGCAAGTAATTGGAAGGGAGACCTCCAAGGAATACCAGGGCTCGGCATGCAGAGGCAGGCTATCAAGTTACCGCTCTGAAAAACGTCCAAGCCCCTAGTAAGGTTTGCCAGAAGTTGACATAATTTCCGTGCATGCAAGCACATGCACACACACACCCCTATTCCCTCCTTTAACAAGGTAAAAGACATCATAATTTAATTATCAAATACAATTATATTACTTGGCATATTTATGGGACATAAAAATATAAATGTCTTAGTTTTCTAAAAGCAAAATTGTAAATACACCCAGTACTGAAGCAAGAGAGATCTACAATGTAGTGTACCTTATGCGATCTTGTTAAATTTCATTTACTCAAAAAGAAAATAAAGGGGGATTATGTTCCGCTTGAATTTCCCAGTTTCTCTTAGACAAATTACCAAAAATGCTCTGTCTTTTTCTTGCTAGATTTTGTGAACAAAACTTTGCCTTAAAAATATTTTATTCACTTGGGAAAAAATCAGGAGTTTTCCATTGGAAATTTTTAAAAAGCCCTTGGATTTTCACGTTATATTTTGAGTGAACAAAACTCTGTCTTAAAATGCATTTGGCTCATTCCAAAGGGGAAAAGAAATTTCACTGAAGTATTTTTGTACTTCCTAAATTTCCCAATTTTTCAGTTGAAAAATTTAAAAAATTACCCCCCCCCCATGTTTCCAGTTTATCCTACCCTTCCCACATAGTGGTGCGGGCCTTTCGCATCTCTAGTAAAAGCATGTATAAAGATTAAATTAGAATCCCAGGGTCATCCTACCTAACCCTAAGCCCTTGTCCTAATGCAGGATACTTTAAACCTGAACCTGGCTGGGGTTTATTTACAAGTACAGCAGTAGAGTTGCCAGCCTGCAGGTGGCGGCTGGAGATCTGCTGTTACAAGTGATTTCCTTGGTACAGAAGTCAGTTCACCTGGAGAAAATGGCCACTTTGGAAGGTCAGCTCTGTGGCATTATACCCCACGGAAGTCCCTCCCCTCCCCAAACCCTGCCCTTCTCAGGCTCCACCCCCAAAATCTCCAGGTATTTCCCAACCCAGAGCTGGCAACGTTATATCAGTTAAATATTACATATTATGCATAAGCTCTAAAATTGGCAGAAAGCATGAGTTGCATTGTGTCTAGCTTTGCAGAGCAATATATGGTGTCTTATTTGAGGTTTCCTAAATGTTATTTCATTTAAAAAACAAAAACCACAAGCTTCTAGTCTTCTGGTTCCAGAGCCTTGGGAATTGGGATTGGTTTGGTCTTATTCCAAGAGTCAGAAGGTAAAAATTCTGTGCTGCCAACTTTCCTGGTCACAACCCAAGTCCTTACCCATAAAAGAATACGCACCACACCTTACAAACTAAAACAAGTTTATCAAACATACCTAAGACTAAATGGATGCAAGTGTGATTAAGTAGTCTAGTTTCAGGGATGCTGGGTTTTAAGGTTCAGGTCTTTCTAATGTAAAGATTTAGACTTGAGTGGCTGAGATGTTTTTGAAGAATGGTTCTGTTTTATTAAACATCAGCACAAGGGACCCAAAGTGTTCTTAGTAGGTAGGTGGGGTAGAAGTCACAACAATGACAAGCTCGTTTATGGCAGTAAACATAGTTTATGTCCTTGTTGCATGAACAGATCACGTGATGATGTATCCAGCATCTCATAGTGACAAAATTTAGAAAGCTGATGTTCAAATGAATTTGGAATCTTCCCTTCTGCCCTTTTTGCTGTTCTAGTCCCCTTACCTCCACATGCTATTACATTAGCTATCTGGTGTGCCTGAGAAATCAGTGTAGTCCTAACAACATTTTGGTGGGAATAAGCCCCATTGAACAGACCTTAGCAGGGTTCTGAGTAGACCAGTTTAGGATTGTTCTCTTGGGCTCTTAGTTTTGTCCCCTCTTCTGTCCCTTTTTTTCTGGATTGCTAAGGACTAGGCAACTAAGCCTGGCAAAGAGGACTTGGGAGTCTTTAAAACTAGAATTCTGAAGCCCGTCAATGCAGCCATTGTATCAATGCAGCCATTGTATGCATACCAGGGAAACTCAGGAAGGGTAAACTATAAAGTGGTCACAAGGAAGTGATATAGAACCTTTTCTGAGAAGTTCTGTTTTTTTTAATTAAATCAAGAGTATGACTGAGTGGCTTGTGGCTCTTGGTGATCCTTAACAGCCAGCTAACCTAGACAGAACTAAACTATCATTGGGGCACTGTTTATCTATTCCATAAAACATTTATATCCTGCCATTCCTCTTAGTTCAAGGCGGCTTACAATAATAATTACAACATCCTCAGCTAAAACCAAAGATAAAATAGCAAGCCCCGAATCATTCCCCCCTTCTCCCTTAAAAGATGCTGCCATTTGAACCTCCTCAAAAGTCCTGGCAAACAGGCAGGTCTTGCAGCACCTCCTGAAGGTCTCCAGGAAGGGGAGGCCCCCCTCCCCTCTTCAGGGAGCCCATTCCACAGAGCCGGAGCCATGATGGAAAAGGCCTGGGCTCTGGTCCATGCCAGATGGACCTCCTTAAGAGGCAGCATAGCCAGCAGGTGGCTGCCTGATAATTGTAGTTGGTGGTCAGGGATATGTGTGAGAACATGGTCCTGGCACAGAGGCAAAAGGTTCTTTGGTTGCTTTTGTAAGAACAGCGGACAAAGATGAGAGCTGTATTATTCATTTTATTTTGGCTTGGTGCAATTGTAACACTGCCCAATCTCCTGACTCCTCCCCTCTTTCTGTCTGTCTGTCTGTCTTTCTTGTTTAGCTATCCATGCAGTGTTATGTCTGTGCTGGCATACTTATTTACCACAGTTAGCTCCTTTGCAACTATTAGAACTGGGTTTGCAAATCTGTGGTTTGAGCTAATCAGGGTTAGAGAGAAATGCTGAGTCAAATGTAATGAGGTGCTGTGGTTAGTTCCAGAACTGGGGAGGAGGAGAAGGAAAGAGCATGCAAGTCTGTGTTCTGTCACTAGGAGACCAGGCAGCATCTCAGTTTGTACTGACTCTCTCTGGTCCTGCTAGGAATGCTTGCCAACAGAGAGAGGTTGAAGTGATCAAGGCCTAGTAGCAGCAGTCCAAAACATTTACTTTGAACACTACTGACTAATCAGCAGGATCAGCAAGCCTCCCTAACTTGGCCTTAGGGATCTTAAGGCAGGATCTCAGCATACTATATTTATTTGCTTGATTCCTTTCATTTATAATCTGCTTTTCTTGCTGAGACCTGAGGTACATTACAAGATGTAAAGAATATAATAAAAACAGGATAATACATACAATAAACGATACAACAAAGACTGCCTTCAATGTGAAATGGATATGTGAAAGTTCTAAATCAGGAAATCTTCAGTCTTGACAAAGTGCATGAGGAGGGAGTATGTGAGTCTAAAGTCATTTTGGTTTGTTCTCGTCACAAGCAGCCTCTGATTTGTTTGCAAAGTCTGAATGCACCTGTCTTGCTCAGAGGCATATAACTCAGTGTGCTGTCATTTTTATCAAAACTGCTTATGAATAAAGCTAAAATTCTAAGTGATTGTAAGATAGAAAATTACAACTCACTAAATAGTAATTGTGATATGACAGCTTGGACCCAGTCTAGGTTCACTGTTAGAGATGTAGTGATGGCCTCAGGCACAGATTGCTTTAAAAGAAGATTAGACAGATTCATGGAGGATAGGTCTATCAATGGCTACTAGCCATAGTGAATAAAGAAAACTTCCACATTCAGAGTCAGTAAACCTGTGCAACCCAGTGTTAGGAGCTGGGTGTGTTTAGCCTGGAGAGGAGATGACTGAGAGATAATATGATAACCATCTTCAGATACTTGTAGGGCTGTCATATAGAAGATGGTATGGAGTTGTTTTCTGTTGCCCCAGAAGGTTGGCCCAGAACCAATGGGATGAAATTAAATCAAAAGAGTTTTCTGCTAAACATTAGGAAGAACATCCTGACAGAGTAGTTCCTCTGTGGAACAGACTTCCTTGGGAGGTGGTGGGCTCTCCTTCTTTGGAGGTTTTCAAACAGAGGCTATCTGACCATCTGACAGCAATGCTGATGGTGTGAACTTAGGCAGATCATGAGAGGGAGGGCAGGAAGGGTTGCCTCAGTGCTTAGTTCTTGTTGCCCTTTCTTACACGCCCAGGGAAATGCTGATTGCCACTTTGGGGACAGGAAGCAATTTTTCTCCGGGCCAGTTTGGCTAGAGATCCTGGAGGTTTTTTGTCATCTGGGTGTGGAACAGCATTCATTGTGGGTGTGGAGGGGGGAGGTATTTGTGAATTTCCTGCATTGTGCAGGGGGTTGGACTAGATGATTCTGGAGGTCCCTTCCAACTCTATGATTCTAGGAGGCAATATCAGGGGAAGGCCTCATATCTTATGGTTATGATGCATTATATAAACCAAAACAGCAGTAGAGATTAAAACAAAATATAGAAAATACTTATTTGACTTAGATAATGTATTTTCTTTCTATTTTGTTTGATGTGCTGGTAAAGACCATTTGGACTAAGAACTAGAGAATAGCCCTGTTGCAGAAGACCAGAGCACGTGATGCGAGGGAGTTGAGGTTTGTGCGTTTTTTTCTAAAGGGAAAAGAGCATGTTGTGAAGAGAGCAACAGCAATTTTCAGCTCCATTGGTTTTTAAAGGAACACTTTCAGTTCATCCTATTCTGCTCACCATTTTATTCAGCCACCACTGCTGTGAAATACACTGAAGAGTCCTCTGGAGACATTTTAGAACAGTTATAGTTCTTCCTAGGCAAAATCCCCCAGTGCCTGTAAGCTTTCGTTAGGAAAACAGAGATGTCAAATAATCTCCAGAGTCACCTGAGGCATTTGGTTGAAGAGAGAGGTAGGGGAAAAATAATGTAGAAATCCTGGTTAAATGAAGAAGTTGGCAAGTATGATGTTTCTAAAAAAATCTGAGCTGTTCAGTTAATTGTTGAGATGATTTTATGTCATTCTTAGTTTATTCATAGTTGTGGGAATGATACTTCATATATACAATACACACACACACTTGAGCTTTTATCTAAGGGGTTTCTTTTTATTGGATAGGTCTGCTCCTATCCTGAGGATTGTTAATATCATTTTAGAATGCTCCGTTTGTTGTATGTGCTTTTATGCCTTGTTTTTTAATTTGACTTGTCTTTATTAGCATGTTTTTGTTGATCTGATCTTATTATTCTACTGGCTTGATTTGTTCTGTTATGAGGTTGGCTTGTTTGCTTCTTTTTCTTGTCTGTATTGGCTTTGTTTTATTGTTTTTGCTGTGAGCTGCAGTTCTGGAGAGGCAGCATGCAGTTACCTAAATAAAAACCTTTTCTTATTATTAAAAACCTTAAAATGTATTTAAGGATTATGAGTAAGAAATGCCATCCCGACACACTTTTGATGGCAAAGAATGTGAGGAGCTTTTCAGTACAAAGCAAGGGTTGGCTACTAGTGTCCTGTGGATCAAAGGTACCTTGGAGACCTAGATCAGGTGGAAAGAAAGATGGGGGTTCACATGTTTTAATATTTTATATTAAAAACATAGCCTTCTGAGGCTAGATTCCATGCCTCATGGTCTGCTTTGTTCCAAAACAAAAAGGTTATCTATGTATCTATTTCTCAAGTGTGGACAGATCTGCAGATACCTAAATCCATAGATTGGGCCATACTGAAAAGAGATTTTTCTGCAGACTTAGGAGAATCCCCACTTTTGCAGAAAAATCTAAAAACACAAAAAGATACATTGGTGGGGTTTAAATCCCCCCAAACAAAATCAGACTATGCATATGCACAGAGCACTTACCTGAAGATGGCCCTGCCACACCCACTGCACCGCCTTGGCTTCCAGGGGCCCTGCCGCCATTGTGGTGGCTCCAGAGTTCACTGCTACCACCACTGTGGGAGGAGAAGAAGCGGATGGGTAGCTGGGAGAGCTGCTGCCACAGCAGTGGAGGAGAAGCAGCTGGCAGCGACTATACAGGGGTACTCTGTAGACTTTGGCTCAGCTGTCCTTTTAACCCCATCCCCATTTCTAATCAGTCAGACTGCAGCTGAAGAGGTCAAGGTAAGGAAGGGGAGTGGGGAAGAAAGAGACATTGGGGGAATATTGACCAAAAAGGGTAGGGAAGAGGAGAAGGGGATAAATTGTCAGAGAAGGGAGGAAAGAGGAAGGTAGGGGGGAAATTGACAGAGAAGGGGACAAGAAAAAGAAGAAGGTAAGATTGTCAGGGAAGGGGGGAGAAAGGGGGGTAAAATTGTCAGGGAAGGAGAGGGGGAGAAAGAAGGGGTGGAAGATTATTTGAGAAGGAGGGAAAGGAAAGGAAGCAAAGGCAGGGGGGATGGGATGTACCATCTCCACAAGTTTCTTGCAAGTCCCCACTTGTGGCTAGCTAAAAAGAAAGGATTGCAGCCACAGACGCTAAGAACACTTTCCTGGGCAAAAGCCTGCCTGAATAAAATGGGACTTAATTCACAGTAGAGCTGCTTAAGACGTTTTCCTCTGTCTGCTCTGGCATACCTTCTGAATTCTTTTAGGAAGCACAGTAAGAAGCAAGGTAGAGGGCAGAGGAAGAAGAATAGAGGGAAGTGGATTTAAAGAATTGGGGTGATAGTGGCTAGGTTCTCTGTCTCCAAGCACCACCACATTTAGTTACCTACTCTTGATGGAAACCTATACCTCTTTCCTTTCTTTTGGCTAGACAAAATCTGAGGTTAACATTGTAGATGGCCTTCCTATAAGCAAGGCCTCCAGAACTGGACACAGTGCTCCAAATGGTGTCTGACCAATGCTGGCATGACTAGACGCCAAAGCACATGGAATGCTGTTACCTTCCCACCCAAGTGGTACCTATTTATCTACTTGCAATTTCTTGCTTTCGAACTGCTAGGTTGGCAAGAGCTGGGACCAAAGACAGGAGCTCGCTCCGTCCTGCGTCACTAGGGTCTTGAACTGCCAAACTACTGACCTTCCGGGTCTGCAGCTAAAACTCTTAACCACTGAGCCACCGTGGCCCCTACCAATGCAGTATACAGTGGTTCTTTCATGTCTCATGTTCTAGACACTATGCATCTGTTGATGCACCCTAAGATAACATTAACCTTCTTTCCTGCCCACATAACACTGGCTACTCATACTAAATTTGCAGTCCACCAAAACCCAAAGATCCTGTTCACGCATGCTACTACTAGAAGAATGTGCCCCATCCAGTATGTGTGCATAACATTTTTAGTCTGACCTTACACTTATCTTTATTAAATTGCGTCTTATTCACATCTGCCCATTTTTCACTGATATTTCCTCTTCCAGAGTGTTCACTAACCTGCTCAATTTGATGTCATCCACAAATATAATTAATAGTCCCCTCACACCCTCATCTAGATCATTAGTAGAAATATTTAAAAGCACTGGGCCCAAAAATAAGCCTGGTGGCATTCCACTAGATACTGCCCTCCACTTAGTCAAGGAGATATTAACTTTTTGGGTGAAATTATAAAACCAGTTCCTTATCCACCTTGCAATTCACAATCTAATCCACAGCCCTCTAACTGGCTGATCAAAACATAATGGGGAACTGTGAAGCAAAGCACTTTCCCCACCATCCCCTCAAGGGTTAATGTGAATAGTGATGGGCAGGTGTTGCTAATGGGGTTTTTTTTGGCCTGCAAGCTTCTTATCATCCTCAAGGCCAAAGATGGAAGCCACTTAATTAACTTCTCATGGGAACCTGTGATCTGTGATGGGTGAGGGGGGAGACTGGGAGAGGAGATGTAATCTTCTAGAGGTTTCTCTTGGAGACCCATTCTGTTTGGATGCCACCATTCCCTTATTTCGTGGGCCAAAGAATTATAACTTGAACTGTGGCCCGGGAAGGAGGAAGTTAGCAGAGATTTTTGTGGACTATGGGCGAAGACTGTGTCCTTCAGTTGCTAGAAATATAGACAATACTGTTTGAGGTGGTCTTAACATAATTCAATCAATTCAAAACCTTTATTGGCATGGATCAGAATCAGAAACAGTCACCCTTCAGTTCATGGATTTAACACACAGCTTCCTCATTATAAGGCAGTTACAGAACTTAGCCACCGCTTCAATAACCACTGTATTTTGTGAAGCCAATAAACGGTACAACATTCTGTCATCTGATTGCTTGACATCTTTCTTAAGTATGGCTTCTAGATAGACTGCCCGAATGTCATCATACAAACTACAATGGAGGAATATGTGTTTGATTGTTTCAATCTCCTCTGAATCACAATCACAAAACCTAACAGAGTAGGGGATTTTCTTAAATCTTCCTGCTAAAACCGCAGAGGGGAGCATGTTAAAGCGGGCCAGCATAAATGCTCTACGCAGCTGTGGAGAAGTCAAATCCGATAAGTATTGTGCAGGGGTGTTGATCGGAAAACGTGCCCATCTTAAAGGGGAGCATCTACCAGAAGCCAAGGCTCTAAGCTCTTGCATCTCAATATCAATTAAGCTCTGTTTGAGCAGGGCAAAGATGTGTACTTCAGATAAGGACATCATATCATTCACGCATAACCCTATTGAGACGATTTTCCTTTCTATAGCAGCAAACCACTCAGAGCAATGAGACTCTTCCAACAGATATGTAATAAGGCTATTGGGACAGTTCCTAAAGTGCAAACGTAGCCAAAATCTGAAGGTAATTATCCAAGCCCTTGTTTCCAAGCGTATCATATTGACTTCCAAACAAATAGCGGCGTAGGAAACACACAGGGGCAACCCTAATATTTTCCTCACAAAATTGGATTGGAGTTGTTCTACCATTTTGTTAAAAGCTGTGATCCAAATGGGCACCCCATAAAGAAGCTTCGCTCCAATTTTGTGCTGAAACACTTTTAGGGCCGCAGGAACATACTGGTTACCCTTGGTAAAAAAGAAACGGGTTATTGCTAGCACACAGCTGTTCGCAGATTTAATTACTTCTGATCTGTGGGCTACCCACCTTGCACTATGATGAAAGTTAATTCCCAAATATTTAAAACACTTCACCTGTTCAATGGTGTTACCCTTAACACGCCAGTTGATGGGTTTCCAGGAATCTCCGAACACCATTATTTTAGTTTTGTCAAAATTCACAGATAATCCGTTCAGCTCACAATATTCTATAAAATGTGCCAACAGTCTCTTTATCCCTACTTCAGACCTAGAAAGAACTACAGCATCGTCTGCAAACAATAGCAGGGGCACCGGTCGCGAGCTCATAATTGGGCTGTGACCATCAATCCTCTCTAACCCCGTGGCCAAATCATTTAAGAAAAGATTAAAAAGGAGGGGAGCCAATACACAGCCCTGCTTAACCCCTATTTTGATGGAAATTTTCGGGGTTAAATCACCATCCCTAGAGCCTCTTACTTGACAAGTGGTATCTGTATATAATTTCTTAATCAACAGGAGCAATCTCATTTCAATTCCCAACAGCCTTAACTTCTTCCATAGAAGCTCCCTTGAAACAGTATCAAAAGCACTCTTCAGATCTAGGAAGGCAGCATACAACTTGGACCCTTTCCCTTTTTTGTATTTATTCACTAAGTGACTTAACACAATACAGTGATCCAGAGTTGACTTCCCCTGACAAAATCCTGCTTGTTCTATACCTAAGATTTTTTGTTCTGCCATCCAGGCCTTAAGTTTAGACGCCAAGTGGCTTGCATAGAGTTTCCCTAATATGGAAATCAGGCTAATGGGCCTATAATTACTAGGTGATCTACAGTCACCTTTAAAAAAAATTGGTACGATAATAGCATTTGTCCATGCTTCAGGTATTATTCCTGTCCTGTCTATAGCAGTAAATAAAACTGCTAAGAAGGACGCCCACCATTCCGGAATCACTTTAATGGCCTCCGGGGGAATTGCATCTGGTCCCGGCGCCTTCCCGGCCTTAATTTGAGCAATTAGCGTGACAATCTCCACATCCTGCACCGGCAGCCACTCGGGACAATCCCCTAGACTGATTTTGAGATCCTCAATTTCACTCCTTCCATCTACCGAAAAGATCTTCTGGAAATTAACATAATTAAGGTTGGTGCTACCTAACGCAGCGCTCTACAGTGTTAAATAGTTGAAGCTAGCTTTGTTATTTTCTGTTCTGTATGATTTCTGAGTAATGGATTGGCAATAACTTTTGCTTACTTAATACCTTTGAATAAACATAATATTATTTTATAACATTATCAGATGCCTTACTAAAATCCAAATATACAATATCCACAGCATCCCCACAATCTACCGAACCTGTCACCCAATCAAAAAAAAGGAAATGAGATTAGTCTGACAGGACCTATTAGGGCAAATTCATGTTGACTACTACTTATCACCAAGTTATCCTCTAGATGTTTAGAAATCATCCCTTTTAAAATCCGCTCCAAGATTTTCCAAGGGACAGATGTTCAACTGAACTTCCATTTCCTAAACATGGGCTTTTTTTCTTCAGTGTACCACAGAGATCTCTCTTAATCCACTTTGGATTCTTGGACAACCTTCTGTGTTTCCATCTTGTTGGAATAACAATAGTTTGAGCCTGCAACAACTCATAACAACCCATCATTCACTTGCCACTTTCCGTTCCAGCACTCTTTCCATGGAATCCTTCCCATCATCTCACTAAATTTACTAAAATCAGCCTTACTAAAATCCAGCATACACGTATGACGAAAAACGCCCTCAGTTTCCCATAAAAGAGAGAATTCTAACAAAATATGACTGCTTCCCCCTAATGTGCCCACCCACCACTCTCACCTCATCTACCAGCTCTTCCCTGTTAGTTAAAATCAAATCTGAAATAGCTGACCTCCTAGTTGCCTCTTCTACCTTTTGAAAGAGGATGTTATCCTGCAGACTAATCAAGAAATTACATGACCCAAGGATCTCCCTGGATCAGGGAAATTAAAATCACTCATAGCCACTAGATTGTATTCTTTGGACACATTTGCCAGTTGTCCTAAGAGAGCATCCTCCTCTTCTCCATGATTAGGTGGTCGTTAACAAACTGCAACCACAGTACTGTTGGTCCATCCATTCCTTATTCTCACCCAAACACTTTCCACAGGACTGTTACATTCATCATCCAAGATTTACTAATAATCATACCCTTTCTTAATGTACAACACCACACCTTCTCCTCACTGACCCTTGCAGGTCTTTTTAAACCTATCCCTGTACTACCACACTCCAGTTATGAGAATTATCCCACCAAGTCTCCATAATGACTATTAAATCATATGCCTCCATCCAGATTAGAAATTCAAGCGCCTCCTGCTTATTCCCCAAATATTGGGCGTTAGTGTACAAACACCGTAAGCCTCACACCCCTGGACCTGACATCCTCCATATCTCATCACTTTGAGCTCTCCATCAGCTTCTCAAATGGCTCCCTATTATCTCCTTCTAAGTTCAAACAGATGTCTTTGTTCCCCTTCAGCATTCTTTAGCTTTATGTATTCCCCAGATTTTCAATTCCTTTGTTTTTTACAAAGAGAAATGTTCAAGAACCTCTGGTGCTCCTGAAGCTTCTGAATATAAACTCTGATGGTTGTGTCTGTAGAATCCCTACTACCTTGTCTCGCATATGCATGCAAAAGTATGTTGAGGAGGAGAATTGTCGATTTGCTTAGAGCAACCTAACCTGAAAAACTAAATTTCTGTAGGTGGTGGCAGGGACTACTAAGGTCTGTCCGTTGTATCGAAGGGCACACAGCAGATTCAGAGAAACATGGGGAATCCGTATTTTCTCCCCTTTATTATTTATTTCTTGACTTTCTGTCTGCTTTCTTTATGTTAATTCCATCAGCCACACTCTGCAGCCCAAAGGGGAGCTCTGTCATCTCAAACAACCATAATTTCCATCCTTGGTGACAACTTGAAAACACTTATGGGTTTTCCACACACAAACTAAAAGGTGCATTTTAGAAACAGAGAATTTTCCTCTGTGGATTTTCACCAGCATAGCAAATATGAATGGGCTAAGGAAACAGACTTTAAAGAAGATGTATTTTCCCTCTCCTTGCATCATGTCATTGAAAAATAATGACTTTTCTTGTTCCTCCAGCAGTAGCTTTTTTGACGGGCAAAATCCTAGATCTAATGAACCATTTCTTCATGGGACACACTCTTGACCATTTTTTGAAAGCTCTTTAGAGGCGGTGTTGACATGCACCTTGTTAGTAAAAGTGACTGCCCTTTCTCTACTCATTATTATTAAAGGCATCACGCTTGTAGGTTGCTTGCTTCATTCGGAAATGGCTTCTTCTGTACCACTGCACAGGTGATGAACTTGCTCTGGGATAGGTGTTGGAAGGTTTCTGACTGTAGAGCCCTGACAGCTCCTGCCAGTCTAGTGACTGTGCTGTGTCTTGTCTGTTTGGCACAATTCCATTGACCAGGTTATTGGTGTCTTCTGGCTACCTCCATTGTAAGTAACATATTAATGGCAACAACTAGTGTTGAGACCTTGCCAATCAATATTGACATTGAGAGTTAATTGACACAAAATAAACTGCATCTCTTGGTTTGTGTACAAGAATGATGTCTTTTTGTACTCTGATCAATAATGGCTTCTTGTAGGGCATTGAAACAAAGCTCCTGCTTTCTGAGCTGTTTGACAGAGGTCTCCCCTGTGATTTTGGAGCTGTCTTTTCCATTCTGTCTCATCAAGACAGATTAACTGGAAGGTTACATATGAATTGCCTGTCAGGATGATTCTGTCAGGCATTCCTAAGTGTTTATCGCTGTCATCAGTATTGAGTCTAGACCTTCAGCCTTTGTCTGGACTCTTATTCAAACAAGAAAATAAGCAATATTGCAAGTGTTCACTCTGCTGTACACAGAGGACGTTTTCCTGCTTTGTTTTTTATGAACTTGTTCTAAAGATGCTGTATCTGCTTAAGTTTAGTTGATCTTGCATCTTAATAAATAAATGTAGGATTACAGCCTTAACTGATGTTATCAAATTTATTCATAACAGAGTCGTTGATTTCATTAAAGGACTGTGAAACAAGAATCTCATAGGGAGTAGTGAGTTTCATTGGAGACAGCTGAAATTTTTTTAAACTTGCTTTATAATACTGTTACACTGCACTTTCCACATAGATAAAAGCCTTAGCAGCTATTTATTCAAAACTGTGGGAAGGAATCAGAGGAAAAACAGAAAGGTAGTTAAAATAACCTGAAGCCGTGAGCTTAAATAGATAGAATGTTAGGGGTATTTAAAAATTGTTCTGTTTGCTTTTCTGATATAGAAAGATAAGCATGTATTGTGCACTCTAACCCCAAATATTGTTCTTTGTGCACTACATTTTCATGTTTTCATGGACATAGATGTGACTTCATAGGTGGACACGTCTTTAGTGAACCATGATACCAGTTGGATGTGATTCATGGGATTCTGTCTAGCATTCCAAGAGCCCCATAGGAAGCTTCTGTACCTGCAGCATATTGGGGGGGGGGGGTGTTCCTGGTTGCAGGCTTTCTTCATGCTCTACAGGGTATTTTGAAGTCCAGATTTTAATGTTTGGGGCACTCTGGAGTGGCAGTTAGAACCTAATCTGCTTCCATTGTAATCTCTGGATTTGACTTCAGATTTTTTTCAGCAGTGCTACAGGTTTACCTGACCAGGAGTCCACTCCATGTGCATGATGTTCAGAATAAAGGCTCACCTTCAATCTATGTTACTCCGTTAACATTCTGAAAGACTCTGTATTCTTTATCAGCCTTCAGTATCACTGACAGCTACACTGAGTTAACCTCAAACCCATCACTTAATGGAAAAGAAGCGGCTAGTAGCAGGGCTTTGAAACAGAGTTATCCACCTGACATCCCATGGACAACACTTAAATATGTGTTTTTTTGTCTTTTACCTTTTCTGTCTCTTGTCAATGTGCTGCTGTTCAAGCCTTCTGCAGTCAGGTAAAAAGGGAAAGGATGAGTCTTATTCTGTGATATCACCATGAGACAACGCAGTTTCATTGCCAACTCCTCATGGAGAATTATGTTATAGAAACTTATCTCTGTAAAGGTTTCTGTATGAAGTGGTGGCGCTTGAGAATAGCAGTTGTGAAAACATAGACACAATATTGCATTCTAGATGTACCCGTGCATAACTAAACATTTGAATTATGCTATTCTGGTCTTTGAAAGTAGTACAGTTGCCAACGTTCACTTTACTTTTTGTGTTTTTCAGGTTAACAAATAAAAATATTATTCACAAAACTCCAGAATGGACCCTTATTGCCCTTGTGCTATTGTCTGTGTAAGTACACTAATGGAATTCACTACTTCTCAATATACGTAACAATAGTTGGAATTAAAATGAGTATAATTGCCCTGAAGAATATGCAGTTGAGTGGTCGGTTTGTTTAAATAAGAGTGGAACTTCCATAATTTGGCCTCTAGCCTGGCCAGTTTTGTTGCCCTCTCTCTTGTTAACAGCCTCAGAGGTGACAAGACTGGAAGGAAGGAAGGAAGGAAGGAAGGAAGGAAGGAAGGAAGGAAGGAAGGAAGGAGAGAGATGGAAACAGGCATTGCAGTCAGTGCTGCTGGACTTCCAAATAGTCTGGCATTCTTCCACAGCCTGACATGTGAGTGTGAACACTCTTCTCCACAGCATCTGAACTTGGGTAATTTGAGGCAATTAGTAGTGAGGGTCTAGTCCAGTCAAGTACATCTTGTTACCCATTACATTGAACAGTGAACATCAGTTGGGTACTGTCAGGTCCCCAGTCCTACCTTACCTTTGCAGGGGGTGGGAGTAAGGTCCCAAACTGAAAAACCAGAGATCTCTTGCACCCCATTGTGTATTGGACATAAAAGTTTGATGTTTTGTTCTTGGCTTGGTGCAGTGAGGCTAGCTTGTCTTAGACCTGAAGAAACAGATGATCAGGATGGAGAGACCCTTCCCTTTTATAAAAGCAAATAGGCTCTTTCTCCATTAAGCCAAATCCTCAAGCACCCCACTGTTTGGCTTTTCTTGAGGAAGATTATGGTGTCAGTGGCAAGTCACCAGTCTCTATGAACTTAATCCACTCTCTGGGAACGAGTTCTACCCATCAGCCATGGTAGTGTAGCCTGTCAGTTTTTGCAGCTCTTCTTTTCTGTGGGCTGACTACTGTGGGCTTGGATTAATTGCTGTGAAGCAATATTTCTAACTGTATTTGGTTTGCCAGTGGAATGGGGGGGGGGGGGTTCCCAGCCTTTTTAGCACACGCAGAGAGCCATTTGCAAGCTTCCTTGTGATCTGTCTGCAATTGCCTGTGATGAGGTAGCTAAAGAGGGGATCTCTGTTCTATGTACAAAGTGTTTTAAGTGTCTCCACAGGTGTAGGGCAGTAGCTTGCATCACAACTTCTGTTTAAATCTTTTCAACACCTTTAGAGCTTTCTTTCAGTCTTTCTGCTAATTACGATGAAGCAGCCCTCTTGAGGTGGGGTGCTAAAATGTTAACACTGTAAAAGCAGCATGACCTCACGGCAGTAATTGATTCCAGTGTTTAAACCTATAATGTTTTCCCTATAAACTCTCATCAAACTCATTTTATTTCCATGTTTATGCCTCTTTAATTGTACTTTCTTACATGAATTATATAATCATTTTGACTGGGCTACGTGTGTTCTCACCTTCCCCTTTAGTCAGCGCTTTCTTAAATCAGAATTGCTGGGCCTCTGGCACTCGTATCCCCAGAATTAACCACCCCAATCCTTTATCTTGAGAAATAGTCAGGGTTACTTCTAAGGTAAGGGAAAGGTACTCTGCACATACCCTAAGGCACCCTTTTCTATATTTGCTTTAGATTTCAAAACAGATCTACAGTCCAGTAAGCCCTAGCTGTGATAAACCATTGATTTTTAGCTCAGCCTTGCTAAATTAGACATTTTATGGACACCCAAAATCAAGTCTTTATCATAGATGGGATATATATATATATATATATATATGGTACACTATTCTTGATGGTACAGGAATAGTGTGTGCTGGATCCACAAAAGTGTTCCAGAGTGCCAATCAATAATGTAGTACAGAAAATTTTCCACTAGAGGCACATATCTGGCTGTGCACTTCCTTTGATGGAGCAGCATTTTTGTTCTAAGAACAGGGGATAGTGATTTCTGACAGTTCCCCTTCCACTGCAGACCCCCCATTTTGTCCCCTGTGCTATTCCTGAGTATCTGCTGACATTCATGAACAAAATTTCGGGGGCTCAGTGGACTCTAGGAGAAGGGGAAGTGCACTCTGTAACATGTATGGATGTTTAGAGAAATGCCACTGTTTTTCTGTGGAAGACTTTTCTAAAATTCATTAATAACATAATGAACTGCTAGTCAAATCAGCAATTTCAAGGTTACAGTTATCTTTTTTATTTTAGGTTTCTTTCCTTGAGATCATCAATATATCTAATTCTTAACATGGCCCCATCTGTGGATACTTAAATCCAGAGAATGGAGCCATGGACAGAAAAGACAGATCTTTCTACAAACCTGAGAAAAACACCAGATACGCAGAAAAAATTGGAATTGTTAAAAAAATACATTGGTGGAATTAACCCCTCCCAAAATAATAGAAGCAGCACCTGTACCCTCAAGAAAAAAGAAAAGAGATCTCAGTGGCCTTTGTGGAGGTTTCCTTCAAACCTCGTTTTTTGTCAGTAAAAGGCTGGGGGGTGGGGGCGAGTTTCCAGGCCATTTTAGCCTCCCAGTACACCCTTGCTCCCTTACCTCCTGCCTTAGAGACAGGACTCATTGCAGCCCGGTCCAGCAGCAGCCATTAGGCAACTTGCTACCATTTAATTTGTGCGACTCACCCAGGTGTAGCAGTGGCTTGATGTGGTATATGGTTTGAGTGTCTGACTAGGATCTGGGAGACCTAGGTTCACTTCCCTACTCTGCCTTGGAAGCTTGCTGGGTGACCTTGGGCTAGTCGCTCGGCCTATTCTACCTCAAAGGATTGGTGTGAGGATGAAATGGAGAGGGGAATGATGTCAGTTGCTTTGGAGAAGCAGCTTTCCCCACCCCACTGGGTAGAAAGGTGGGGTATAAATGAAATAAATAAGAAATGAAGCTGAAGATTGAAGGGGCAAATAAAAGAAAGGTTGATTGGTGAGTAGGAAGGAGGGAAAGTCTTTTCAGGTTCCCCACTTGTGTGTGTTTGTATATAAAATATCCCTTTATATTATGTGTGTGTGTGTGTGTGTATATAATTGTATGTATTATATATATATTGTATATACAATACCCTATTAAATATATAATATCCTATTAACACATACACAACATTTAAAATGTTTGCTTTATTGATTTTTTTTACTTAAGTATTCATTTTGTTGCTAGAATTTTTTTAAAAATATATTTTTAATTAAAGTGGCATGGTTTTTGGTTTTACTACACATAACATGCTCATTCATATACCAGTCCATTTAGCATGGGAAATTTTTCCAAGTCAGGGGTTTCTCACAAAATTGATACCACTGATTCTAATGCTGTATCTTCTCCAGCCCCTGTGCAGACAACCTTTAGGTATTCCTGGGAACTAGATTCTGTGTGGTCCACAGCCTGTGCATCTACCACTGGTGCTGTTGTCCTCCTGACCATAAGGTTTGGTAACTGCCCCAACCTATTACAAAGCCTCCTGAGCAGGAGCAGAAGGATGGAAAGATACCATCACTAGAGTGCTTTTGTAGGTCCTGCTCTTAAAAAGTTAAATAGAGGAAAGTAAATTTTCAGGTAATAATAACCATTTCCCAAACAAAAGTATATATGGGGGTGGGGGTGGGGATTACTTTCATTTATCTTTAAGAGAAAAAAGAAGAAATCACTGGTGGCTTAAAAACTGTGTCATGGTTTACCTTTTAGTAAAGCTGAAACCATTGAGCCATTTTTGTGTGGCTTTCAGCTTGAATTACAAAAATCTTATTTCAGAGGCTGTTTATTACTGCACTGCTGCTTTTTCTTCTGGGCTTGCTGGGTCATTGGAGTCTCTAGGACAGAGAAGTGCTTACCAGCCATTCACAGATCAAGACGTGTTGTAGGCCAACCTCATAGCATTCCCAGAACTGCACTTACTTTGATATTACTTCGGTCTGACACATTGTTCTGCTTTTGGTGTCCCAAGAAAGGCTATACTAGAAGGCATTAGAGTAGGCTCCAGCGAGCCTTACATCAGTGTCACCCCAGCCAGATACTGCTCAAACGATTCATTAAATCAGAACACAGAAAGTAACTTTACTTGAAGGCCTTGGAATCAATTATTTATTGACTGTAAGAACAAATCTTTTGTCATTTTTTTACGATACGCTTTTCTGGTTGAGTTCCTAATGTGTGAAACGGATCTTATGAATTTTTCAAGCGGTATCTTTACATTTAATAAAAGGGTGCCTGTTTTGTTCACAAGCAAATATGTGTGTCTCTGCAATGAGCTGTAAATGTTTCCAGATATAAATGCTTTAAAACCTCCCCCCCCCAATAATTTACCTTCCTAGGAAGAGTAAAGTTTGCGTTGCCAAACTGAGGATCCAATGTCACAGTGACATTATTTTTCTTCTGTAAGAGCCAGATACTGCAGTTACAAATGGGAGCTCTTGTTGTGGTTGTATTGGACTTGAACTAGTCAGTTCAGATATCCATGTAGGCTAGCAGAGAGTGGCTGGCTCAAAGTCACCCAACAAACTTCACGACTAACCATGCAGTCCTAAGCAGAGTTACACCATTCTAAGCCCACTGAATTCAGCAGGTTTTTAAAAATGTGGCCCTGTTTAGGATTGCACTATAGCTTACTTTACTTTATTTGAGAATAAAACAGGATAATCCCCATCTATGGATCTGTGACAGAATAATGTGATAAAATGATGGCAACCCTGTTTGGCCCTTAAAAAGCAAGGTTTGGAGACATCTTCATACAACCAAAATATCTGACTGCATACTGGTCTCGGAGCCAGTTTAATCTGTATGTATAAATTGGCGGTGCCTGTGAGATGGTCAGGAAAATTTACTAATCACATCATTAGCTTGGAGAAACAACGACTGAGGGGTGACATGATTGAGGTTTATAAGATTATGCATGGGATAGAGCAGGTAGAGAAAGAGGTACTTTTCTCCCTTTCTCACAATACAAGAACTCGTGGGCACTCAATGAAATTGCTGAGTGGTCGGGTTAGAATGGATAAAAGGAAGTACTTCTTCACCCAAAGAGTGATTAACACATGGAATTCACTGCCACAGGAAGTGGTGGGTGCTACAAGCATGGACGGCTTCAAAAGGGAATTAGATAAGCATATGGAGCAGAGGTCCATCAGTGGCTATTAGCCACAAGGTATAGATAGGGACTCTGGGGCAAGTGATGCTCTGTCATCTTGGTGCTTGGGGGGGTCAACAGTGGGAGGGCTTCTAATGTCCTGGCCCCACTGGTGGACCTCCTGATGGCACTGGTATTTCTGGCCACTGTGTGATACAGAGTGTTGGACTGGATGGGCCTTTGGCCTGATCCAGTATTGGCATCTCTTATGTTCTCTTATGTTCTTATCATGAGCTGAAAATCAGCCTGATCTTATAACCAACAAACAGATGGTTACTTAGCTGTGTGGGCATCTCTACTGCAAGTGTGCATAAGATGTGGGCTTTGCTGGATGTACTCTGAAAAGGGCTGGGAATCAACAGAGGAAGACATTATCTGCTTTTTGCCTGGATAAGCAGCAGACAGGAGCAAAGCAGAGAAGGAAGGAAAGGGTGGCAAGTTAACCTCTTTCATTTCAGGGGCAAAGGAGCTGCCAGTGATTGCCAGCTGCTGAGGAGGGAGGGAGGGGGCTACACAATTTTTAGAATCATAATGGAGATCTGGAAAAGTGAGCAGTGACTCACAAAAGCACATACTCTGCCACAAATGTTGTTAGTCTTTAAGGTGCTGCTGGACTCTTGCTCTTTTCTAATGGAGATCTTTGTGTTGCTAAAAGCAGAGAACTGTTGCCCTAGGTCTTTTACAGAAATTACCTGGCCTCAAAGGGAACTCACAATAAAGGGAAATATGCTCCAAGATCCAGTAGTACTGTTCCAGAAATGGTAAAGCTGTGGTGTATGTAGAAAACAAGAACATTATTAATAGATGACCCTTCCTGGCACAGAGATTTATATAAGTAAGAAGGTAAACCTATGAAGATTGGCAGGGCAAAACAGCCAATCTGTTTCTGTGTGCACAAAGTATTGGTCATGTGAAAACTGTGGTAATCAAGAAATCAGACCCACACCTAACACCCAGAACTTGCGTTATTTGGTCCACCTGCCACAAGTGGGTGCTGGTTCTAAGAACACTGATTGGCATGTCAGATGAATGGACACAGTTCCCTCCCCACATTAGGCCTACCTACAGGGTGATCCTTAAACCTGCAGCCCATTGCTATCTGAAAGGATCTGTGGACTGAGACCTGTGTGTGTCTGTTTATTCAGAGTTTGCAATTTGTTAGTTAAATAATACCCGTCACCCTAAGCATGACATTTTAGAAAACTTCTGTCCGAACCAATCAGTGACTTAGATGCCTTGTTAGCCTTTTTGCTGATATCTCTGCTAAGGGTAAGCTAGCAATTCTTCCTACTAAGCATTTAGAACATTTTTCCAGGTTGCTGTCACAGAATTAAAGTCTTCATAATTGCAAGAAAAATATACTGTTAGCAGATATAAGTCTTCGCCCTTTTTCTAGGTATTGAATGAAGCAACTAAATAGAGGCTAGTACAGTATTTTGAAGATGGGTCGGGATTGGTGAAGAGTTATGCTACACCAGCCAGGGCACTTGGCTGTTATTAGTGTATACCCCTGGTACAGTCTAATGGAAAGCTTTCAAGATAATTTCCAGAAATGTCTGCTTTCATTTTATTTATCTGATCGGGCTGGTTCCAGTGAACTGTGGTCAGTTTCATCTGCAAAGCCAGTGCAACAGTCCCCCCCCCCCTTTAAAAGCCTTAGAGACTTTCCAGATATTCTGGGAGCAGCATGGTAAGCATTGGGGCTTTATAGTTAACGAAATTCGAAACTCATGATTGCTAAAGGAGAGCCATTGCTAGATGTGCACTTTAGGAAAATGTGTCATGTGCACATAGGCTCTGGAGGTTTGCTTTGTGAGGAGCAGGAATACTGAGACTGAAACATCAACATGCAAGTGCTTTGTTGTATATACCAGCAGTCGATAAAGCCCACTTATTGCCTATAAGGGATCTCTTCTTTACTTGTACACTAGTAGATTTTATGCATCTGATACAGTCAATATATGCAGTCAATAAATTGAACATAAATTGCAGGTGGATTTATTTAACATTTTAAAAAGGTATTGTGCCATACTGGGGATGAGATGGTGGTTCTATGACCTTCCTTCCTTTACAATTGGGTCATAACTCACAGCAAAGGAATATTTACAAGCATGCAAAAACATTTTCCCAAAAGCTGTGCTGCTTCATTTGACCCACTTATAACATTCCTGTATAGTAGTGCACTTGTACCATCAATACAATTTAGTGTTGCCAAGTTCTTTTTCAGCTGCAGCAGGGGACTCCCGGATGGTGTCTGGAGCGCGCGTGCACGCGCACCGCACACACATCACCCGGAAGTGACGTGCACGTCGGGGTGGGGTTCCCCCCGGGGCCTGATCCGCCGGTGGTGGGGAACAGGCCTCTGGGGCAGGGGTTTCCCCGCCCCCCGGGGGGACTTGGCAAGCCTAATACAATTCCATGTTTTACTTCAAATTAAAATCCTTGCCAAATAGAATTGCTTTTGTTTCTAAAGAAATGCAATGACTAAATTGTGACCTATTTCATTAGAAAAGTGCTTTTCAGAAGTGTAGCTGGATTAAATTAAGGCTGTAATGTTAAGCACACCAGTTATAAGGGAATAAAGCCTACTCGGCTCAGTTTGACGCACTTCTTTTCTGAGTTAACGTGGCCAGGATTGGGACTGGAAGTTGTTTTTAAAGTTTCTTTACACAATGAAACTGCTACGCTAAAAAGAAAGCAAAGCTTCAGTTACATGGACGTGACCTTATCACAGAGCCTGACCTAAACAAACAGATCATACATTCTTGTATTTTCAAGACTTTTGGTTTACTATGTGAATGTAAATCATAGTTTCACATTTTATGTCTATCCCTGCCCACCACTGTGTTATGATAGGAACTGCATGTGCTATAGGGCAAAACAAATTAAGAAACTATGCTAGGTGTAATTCCAAAAGTCCATTCCCCACCCTGTGTAAAGAGACACACACACACTGTATTCAGTGTAGCTCTGAAGTAAAAAGCATATACTGGTGTAATTGGGTTTCTGTTGGGCTGTTACCAACAGGATTTAGATATAAAAATTTCCCATGGAAATTAGTTTGGGTTCACCCATTGAACAAACCTAACTGAAACATATCCCAGAATAAAATATATTGCATACTTGTTATGAAAATGGCTCTTCAAAATGTATTCACTTCCTATTAATAGCTAACCATAATACATGGAATACAAACATTTGCAACCTTGAAGCACTGCCCATCTGTTGAAAGGAAAACATGCTGTTAACCAGATCCTTTGTGGTTCAAAGTGTCAATCCATTATATAATTTTTTTAAGAAGGGTACATCTTTACTGATGATCCATCCTCTAATCTTTTAAATCCAGTGACTTTTCATTGATTTAAAGTTGGAAGGAGTATGTGTACATGCTTTTCTTATTCAGAACTCCTCCCTATATGCAAGCTGAGAGCTCACAAGCAATCATGAAAGGGGAAACAAATTTTTTGGGAGGAGAACCCACTCCCAAATCTCCCCCTTCCAGACTCTAAAAGCTCTCCCCTTTAACCAGCTCTTAAATGTACTGTGCTGCTGGACCATATTCAGTCCTCATCATTAGACTGTTGGAAGCAGGGCCTAGTTTAGTGGCCTGTTTTTGCTCCTTTTATGATTGGCACAAACCACTCTGTTTAATATTAGATATAGTGATTCTATGCATATTTTTTAAAGTATGGAACTTTTGTAAGCGCCTCCAATTATGCAAACAAATACCCCCCCTCCGAATATTGGTTGCTCTCTGTGAGGGGAGGGCTTTGGCCCCATTTAATTCTAGACATGTGCCCTCATTGATGACTGGCTGTGTCTGGGGTAGGCCCAAGTTACCATGAACACTATGGCTTCTTTCAGATGTCACAACAAAACACAGATCTTCGTCGTGGTCTCTGTGCATCACCCCTATGGGGACTCAGTGCACCTGCGCTGATCCTATTGGTGTTGTGCAAAGCTCTCAAAGAGATTTTCGCGCTCCACCCCAGGCATACACAGGAATCCCAACCGCGCATGCCCAGAGGGGCAGGGTGCAGACATCCAGCCAGTTCTCTTCTGACCGTTGCACTGTGAACAGGTTGTCTACTGGTCGGTGAGATTTACCTCAGCTCTTCGGGATTCCTTTTTCTTCTCTTTTTCCCCTCGATACCTTTATCTCATTTTGTTTATTTTCTTAAACTTTTCTCAAAAAGAAAGAAAGAAAGAAAAAGAATTTCAGCTTTTCTCAGCCTCTGGCTTTTCCTCCCCCTTTCCCCCCTTACTGCCCCCCTTTCCGTTTAGCATGCTGTTTATGGCTAAAAGGTGGGGTTTTTTCAAGAGGTGCACCAACTGCGGTAGCAAGTTAGCTCCGCCTGACAGCCACAATCTCTGTGTCCTCTGTCTTGGCAAAGACCAGATGCCCACACTGTGCAAAGTTTTTGAACCAAACTTGAAAAATCGAGCAGCTTGTCTGCATGTGGCCCTTTTAGAGTTGGCTCTTACCCCTTCTACCATGCCCTCCATGGGAACTTTCATGGAGATGGCGTCTGACAGTCCTCCAAAACCTTCCACTTTAACGGCCCCGAGTCCATCGAAATCAGCCTCCGACATCGGTCCGTCAGCATTGAAGCGATCGATCCTGATTCCTCAGTCCATTTCTTCCACTCCTGCAAAGAAAAAGAAAAAAGGAGAACTTGGACAAGGGTCATAAGAGCTCAGCTAAGGGTACCCACAAATCCCTTCAAACGAGCAATATAGCTGATGTCGCAGGCCCTGCGCCAAGCTTGCAAGTTTAACCCATTACTATGGGGGCTTCGACCTCGGATGTGCCAACAATTCTGCCAACATCACCTGTAGAGCTCTTGGACTCTCCAGTTCAGCAACTGAACCCCCTGCCGTTGGAACCCTTTCCGAAACTCAGCCACTTTTGATATTGGCCTCTGATGTCAATGAGGTTCTAGTCAGATATTTGCTATGTACGGTGAGGTCGCCTTCGAGATCTTCCATTGCTACCGACCGATCCCGGTCCCCGAATCCTCCTTGGCGTTGTCGATACTGCTTACCTGGTGACACTTGATTGTTGTCACATCTACTCCTCTGACACACTGTAGCACTGTCAGAGGGATTCCTACTCGCTGGAGAGATCCCCTGGGCATTTCCACCCGTCTGCCCCACCAATGTTTCCCTGGGACCACCGCCAGCTTCAGTATCTTTATGGAGCGTTTCCACTCTCCTCCATGCCATGGCTGACTCCAATGAGACTGTCCGATTGGGATCGACTGTCTACCCGTCGCTCTCATTCCCCTCGCGTGCCCCATCAGGCTCCATCTGCTTCAGTGTCGAAGCCTCCAGAACCTCCTTCTCACAAGCTTTCCCCCTGATGCCGATCACCGGAACAGTTGGTATTGAAGCACACAGCATCGACACCACCACCACTACCTGCTCGAGATGCAGATAAGGGCCCCATGCAGCTTCCTTCAGTGTCAACTCCAGCCTCTGCCTCTTCCGACTCCTTGGGCGAGGACTCTAACGCCAGTGCCTCAGATGTCCGTAGTTCTCCGGATGATCCTTCACCCAAGCCTACGGTCTCAGACGATCTGCCAATCTCCCCTTCTGAGGATCTGACATCCTATGGAGATTTGATTAAACACATGGCCCGCTCCTTAGGCCTTTCAGTGATTCAGCCTCAACCCTCAGTTTTAGAGGCGGTATTTGATGTGGTCCAACTAGACACCTCCACTGCCATTGCTCCTCCTATGTCATCAGTCCTACTTCAGACTGCCAAGGCCCCCTGGGACAAACACTCTTCTGAGCCGGTCTCATCTCATCGCCTTGACCACATGTATAAGGTTCAGGAGCCTGGCTCCAAATTTCTCGTCAATCACCCCAAACCAAACTCTATGGTTGTCACATCTGCTTCAAAGTCTAAATGGAACCATTCTTCCCCATCGGACAAGGGAAGCAGGAAATTAGATTCCTTCGGGAGACATTTCTACTTGGCAGGTGCACTGGGAATCAAAACTACTAATTACATTGCATGCATGAGCCCCTATCAATACACTCTGTGAGAGCAACTTAGTGAGGTTTTCACCTCTCTCCCTGAGGACAAACGCCAACTGGTCTGCAAGATTCAAAAAGAAGGTCTAGTTCTGGCTAAGCAACAGATAAATTTGTCAAAGCATGCCCTGGACACCTTCTCCAAAACAATGACATCAGCCATTGCCTTACACAGACATTCCTGACTGTGCGCTACAACTCTGCAATCCGATACCAGGGCATACATCGAGGATCTTCCATTTGACGGACAGGGACTCTTCTATGCCACTACAGATTCTGTATTGCAGGATATGGGTAAGAGCATCAAGGCTTCTCGTACTCCATCTTCTAGGTCCTACAAATCACAGCCGTGGTCCCACTCCTGGTCCAAATGCTCTTATCCCAAACACTTTATTTTCTTGTTTGTGGTGTCTATCTCTTTAATTATCTCAGTCATATGCCCCACCTTCTTCACCGTTTCTGCCAGTTGTAGCTGCTGGGATGTTTTGATTCAGCGATGTCAGTTGCTGGTTAATACCATCGAGTTGCTCCATCACCGGCTTGAGCATATCCGCTAACATTTTCATGACATCTGCTCCCTCTTCCAGTTTTGGGCTCTGACTACCTGCCGGTTTCGCTTTAAACTTTCTTTGCGAGGCCACCATTTTATACGATTGTTTACAATTCCAAACTGCTTCTCGCGGACTCGAAAAATCATCACCTCGATGTCAGCGCTCAAGTAAGTCTCTCAAAACAAAATCGCTGCTTGCTTCCCCCCCTGCCCCCTTTGTTACGCTTATCTGTCCGTTTGCATAAGAGGTGTCCCTCTTTACGCTCCGCTTTTCCCACTGGGAAGGTAGTTCGCTTTTAAAATATTCAGTTTATTTTGAACTCACGTTCATTGTCAGTCATTTCTCTGACCTCGCTCACAGTAAACGATATTCCGCTCGATCTCCAGCGCTTGTCCCAGTCGAATCACCTTGTGCCCGAGGGCCACACAGCAGCAGGACCGTCAGGGTGGAGGGAAGCCTCAATTCTCCGGCATTTAGCCATCGAAGAGGCTGCCCCTCAAAAGCCCTATGGCCTGGAGCCTTTCGCAAAGGCTCCGTGTGAGTGCTACTTGAGGTAGCACCCCTCCATGCTGCTGGTGTACAAGGTCCAGGGAGAACGACCGCCATCGCTGATCCACAAACCGGAAGTCACCGAAAAATCTCATCTCCTCCCCGCCCAGAGGGTTCAGTTCATTGGTGTGATCTTAGACTCCGTCAACTGCGGAGCATATCTACCAAGAGAACGAGCATTTACCCTTCTCTCCCTAGCCCAGCAAGTACACTCTCTGCCCTCGAGCTCAGCATTCCAACTTCAGTGTCTACTGGGCCTGATGGCAGCAGCCAATGCTGTCCTAGTATTTGCCAAGTTGAGGATGCAGCCTTTGCAAATAAGGTTCCTCAGGAGTTTCAACCCAATGTCACAACTCCAATTGACTTTGCCCCCCCCCCCGGACAGTTCAGGACTCTCTAACCAGGTGGGAACGCCTTTCCAATCTTGTACAAGGGGCCCCCTTTCATCCGCCTGACCCTCAATTGACTCTGACAACAGAGGCATCCCTGTGGGGCTAGAGTGCCCACCTGAACAGCCTCTGCATAGGAGACAAATGGGAAAGGCATCTCCAGCACCATCACATCAATTACCTAGAGCTCTTGGCGATCAAATTTGCATTTCAGTCTTTTAAACAGTTGGTCCTCAGAAAATCTGTAGCCATCCTCACAGACAACAGGGCGCTCAGTTACGATCACCTCTGCCAGATGAGTCAGCGAACTGCTCGCTCTCTGTCATGACCCTCCATACCATTGCGTCTTACCAAACAGGGTGTGTCTGGCTCCTGATGTCTCCTTCCTCCCTAAGGTCATATCCAATTTTCATCTCCACTCTGAGGTTTTCCTGCCAGATTTCTTCCCTAATCCTAAGGATGATGAACTCCTACACACCTTGGACGTGAAGTGAGTGCTTCTATTTACACCGCACCCGGCCTACCCACCGCGACCCGTGTCTTTTGTCCTATGTCACCTACAGGATGGGCGTGAAGATCACTGCTCAGCGACTCTCCAAATGGATTGTCGAGGCGATCTGTCTATGCTAACTCCTAGCTAAACGCCCCCTTCCAGGACCTCTTTGAGCTCACTCCACAAGGGCAATGGCAACAGCAACATCTACAGCCTTTCTCAAGGGAGTTCTACTCTCTGATATCTGTAAGGCTGCAACGTGGTCTATGCCTAATACCTTCATCAGACACTACGCCCTTGATGTCCACTCTCAGTACAGGACTCAGATGGGTCATCTGATCTTATCTTCTGCTGTGCACTGACCATCTGCCAGCACCCTCCTCCAGGTGAGCCACTGTTTGACACTGCTTTCTGTTCTCCCATGGGTGTGATGCACAGAGACCATGACGAAGATAAACAGGTTGCTTACCTGTAACAGATGATCTTCAAGTGGTCACTTGTGCATTCATACCACCTACCCTTCCTCTCCTCTGATGCCAGTCTAAGTCTCTCTCCTGATTCTGCAGTGGTCAGAAGGAACTGGCAGGATTTCCACACCCCACCCCTCTGGGCATGCGAAGTTGGGGGTTCCCATGCATGCCTGGGATGGAGGCGCAAAAATCCCTTTGAGAGCTTTGCAGAACACCGATAGGATCAGCGCAGGCGCAATGAATCCCCATGGGTGTGGATGCACAGATGACCACTCAAAGATCATCAGTTACAGGTAAACAACCTGTTTTTACTTAACATTAACTTAACACCAGGTATATTCACTACCCCAAACAAAATTCCATTGTATTTTGAGGTAGCAAAATGTCACCCAAAATCTGTTAGTGATGCAGAAATCAGTCAGTCTTTATTATGGCCCACAATATTTTAATTTTTAATATTAAGTGATTTTAAGGTTAAGTCACTTTAAGGAGGACCATGAACAGGCAACACAGAAATATCCTAAATAAAATAATCACTAACTTTTTTTGTATTGGGTTCCCCCCCCCCAACTTTAGCCTAATATTTATCTCACCACAGATGGATATGTGTTCTTCAGCAAAGCCTATTGTTTATACCAATGTACAGACACTAAAAGACTTAAGTGCTTCCTTTCCTGAGAACTAATGGGACATGCTTTAAATTATCAATATTTTACATTGGCAGAGGCCCCACCCTTTCCAGGGTGCTTGTCCAAGAGTTAATGGCAAGTGTGAACCAACCCTTAGAGATGGTTTGTTTTTCAATTAAAATCTAAACAATCGGTGATTATGAAGACACTGAATTATGCATCCCAAACCAAATTCTGCATTTACAGAACACGATATGCTTGCTGACTCCATGCAGCCCCAGTTAGGTACATACAAATAGCATCCTGTAATTCAAGCCTCACAGAAAAGAGGGTACAGAATCACTGCTCAAAATAGTAGGATGTTTTTCTAAATAAAGTATAGTATTTGAAATCTACATGGTGGGCTCCCAGGGAATTATAAAAAGTAAAGTCTTTAGCAATAAACCAAATAGGGACTTATCGTTTTTGCAAAGTGTGTTCAGTTTGGACATTCTTAAAATGCCTGTGCTAAACAGCTACAACTTTGGGGTTATTTAGTTCCATTACCGTCTCTTTATTCAGCTGCTTTATTCCAGGTGTTTGGTTTGAGTGTTGGTCTGAAATTGAGATAATTGAGTTATATTGTGTTAGAAAGTTTTAAAGCTAAACTGTGATCAATTTTATGATTGTAGTTTCCATAGTAGCTGAGTGCAGGTGACTAAATTAATAAAGTCATATTTTGGTGACATGTTGACTTAAGTGGATAAATCTGACATTTTCCATCTGTTGCTCTTATTACATCTGAATTCATCTTTCCCTGTTTTTCCATAAGCATTTTGTATGGTGCTTAATTCCTTTTCGGGCTGTGTTGAAGACTGAGCTGCAGTTTTACTTGAAAACAAAACAAAACACAGAGATGTTATGTGCCTGTACTAAATCCTACTTTTTTCTTATGTACTTGCACTTTATATCCCATTTGGTGAAATTTACTCCATCATGGAAAGCCAATACGGTATACGGACTAGGTGTTAGACTTGGTTGGAGAAAACCCGGGTTCAAATACCTACTCCTTATGAGAATCCTTATGAGATTTAGATGTTGGGTGAGGGATCTATGTATTCCACCTTGAGAAAGGGATAAAAATAAAATTAATAATGACTATCAACTCATAATACTAGATCAAGTTATAAACATTTCATGCTAAACTTTACAAAATAAAACAAATATGTTGGGGAGGAGAGAAGATGTTTAATATATTGATGAGTATTAGAATTATAGCTATTTCGTTATTTTTAAATGTTAACTTATCAATTGAAAACCAAATTTCAGGTGAACTGTCCATTTGTTTTCTCATAACTCATTTGGGTGTCCATTTCCTTTTGTAGTATTAGATTTTATTAATTAGATAGCCCTCCTTCGCCCCTCCTCTGTTTTATCCTCACAACAACCCTGTGAGTGACTAGACCGTGGCCACACAGTAGACTTTATGGCTGAGCAAGAATTTGTGGCTCTCCCATCTACATCCATTGCACTAATTATTAGTACAATATACCAAGTTTGTACTATTTTCTGTTATGGTCTATAGAAAACAGTTTATGCTGTCACCGCTTGTCATAAACATTTACTTGTTTAAAAAGTGTGTGATAAAGAGAATCATATTGCTATCAAGCACGTTGCAACTTCTCATGTAAGCAGTTCTTTGGTTTGGAGGGGCTAGTTGTGTTGTTGGTATTTGCGTGTATGTGTTGACCTCATTGTACATCTGGCTACATTGATCCTCAATACGTTAGTGATACTAGGAAGTTCTTCTATAGAAGCTTTTCTCTATGGCTGTATTCTGTTGAAAGGGTTTTATTACCATGCTTCACTGATACAACACCTTTGAAGTAATCTTGCGTTTGCTGCCTATAATAGCTAGCAGCTGACAGACCTTACCTTTCTACAGAAATAGACAGGTGTAGTCAACATTGCTGTGAATGCTTATGTAATAGATTCTGTGTCTGCTATTCAAAATTTTTTTTTACTTGTAACTAAAGCTCCTATTAAATTTAGAAATAAACTATTACTACTTCCTATTGCAGTCAGGTATGTGGGAATAAAAAGATCCCCACGTTCTGCAATTCTGATTTGACATGTGCAAAACACAGAACGGATGAGTTAAGAGAGATGATATGTGGGGATGGAGGAGGAATAGTGTGTTCGCTGCTGGAATACAACACCAAATGCATCATGGCACAATAAAGGCTCTGAAGTAGAATTGGATTTGTACCCCCCTTCACTCGGAGTCTCAGAGTGGTTTAAAATCTCCTTCCCTTCCTCTCCTCACAACAGACACCCTGTGAGGTAGGTGGCTAAGAGAGCTCTGAGAGAACTGCTCTTGAGAGAACAACTCTGAGAGAACTTTGACTGACCCAAGGTCACCCAGCTGGCTGCATGTGGAGGAGTGGAGAATCAAACCTGGTTCTCCAGATTAGAGTCTACCGCTTTTAACCATTACACCAAACTGGCTTCAATGCTAGTGCTCCAAAATAACAATTTTACAGTTTCAGAAAAATCTGTCCCCTTATATATAAAGCTGTAGTCGCGTCCAACGTTCGAATGTGCACCAACAATATTTGGACACTTGAACAGTCCCTCAGAAGCTTCCCCAGCTTCCCCTATCCATTGGCTGCGTCTCCTAAGTCCCCTCTCAGAACACAAAGGCTGTAGCCCTGACTCTGCACCTGGTCCCCTCAGAAGTCAGACTATTGCTGACAACCACCTAGTGGGTAAGTGGAGCCAATGGGGCCATGGTGTGGGCCTTCGGGGGGAGCAGTTGAAGAGCGGCAGTGGCGCCGGCGGTGATGGACCCCCTAACCCCCCCCTGGCTAAGTAGGCCTTCGGGGGAGCACTTAAAGGGCTGCAGCAGTGGTGGCGGTGATGGACCACCC